>NW_027249607.1:0-117680 GCF_030848795.1 Temnothorax nylanderi | reverse complement strand
AAAGTGGCCACAAATGGTGCACCGACCCTACGTTGAAATTTCTGCCCGCGGGCGATTGTCGGCATGCGCCTTCGTCAGCGCACGAATAGGCAATCGGAACATTTACATTTATCTCCAAAGATTATGAATAGTCCCTTCCCTTCGCGCGAAATAACAACTCGGACTGTATAATGTCGCGAAGGAGGTGAAAATCAATTTAATCTCCGCTATGCATCTCCCTTTCATCGATACTAAATTTCTATCTGTGATATCGCTTCGTTTAACATCTCGCTAACATATATACTGACTTTTTTGGAATTATTCGATACGCGAATTAATCCAATAACGTATACGGTATCTATTCTATCTATCGGCAAGTTTTCACAATATGTGAAATTTCGCAACATTACACTCCTACAATTTTTGTTGTGACTTTCTCTCAGGCAAGAATCGTTAAATGTTTTGTTATGTAACGGGATACATGTGAAATAAAGGGTGTCAACACATTTTCGCATTATTTTGACATAAAAATACTGAAAGAAAAATTTGTGAAAAATTTTTATTTTAAATTTACTCTGAAGAGTATAATAGATTTGATTGCAATGTTAATAATATAAGAAAAAATTTTAGCGTTTAAATAAAATCGGAAATTAAGTATTATCAAATAA
Source organism: Temnothorax nylanderi (assembly GCF_030848795.1). NCBI lineage: Eukaryota > Metazoa > Arthropoda > Insecta > Hymenoptera > Formicidae > Temnothorax > Temnothorax nylanderi. The sequence continues at coordinate 117,033 of NW_027249607.1, read as the reverse complement.
TAATACCTAAGAATGTATGCCTTTATTGACTTAATAATTTTACAAAAAAAAAAGCTTCACTACTGGTTCATTAAACGAATTGTTACGATTACATGATTGTAATTATTAATATGCGCAGATACTTGAAGAATTTGAGACAAGTCTCAGTGGGTACTCCGATATCAATGGAATATATATCCACTGTTTAAATAATTTTTAATATGTCGAAGCTAATGTTACAAAAGAATAATTAATAAATATTGTTTTTATTTAATAGGCCAGTCAAATTAGACATTTGAGGTCTAAAGTGATGCGAACTTTTTTATTCCTTTTTAGGCGTGTTGGGGGTGTTTAGAAAAGCTTATTTTTGAGTTGTCGTATCATGAGACCCAGTGCTTTTGAGGGGGGGGGGAGGGGGAACCAAAAATGACGAATCGGAACGAGTCACCGCTCATTTTCTTCGTTTTTTCAAGCCCTACAACTTTCTCAGGAGCGAAAAAATGCTATCTATTAATCGAAACGAGATAAATGCAAAAAACCTAACCAAAATTTTTTTTTTGCAATAACTCGGCGAATGTTGATAAAAAATGAATGACTAATAAAAATAAAAAAAATAAAAAATAACTTTTGCACGCAAGTTTTATTTGTAATTTAATAAATTTTTAATAAAAAAATAACATCTTAATAACAATGCTTTTTTAAATATTAACTTGTATAAAATTTGATAAGAAAAAATTTAATTCTGATATAATCTAAACTATTATAAATTTTAATTATTTAAAAATTATTTAGAAATAGAAATATATTAACAAGTAATATTTTATATATATTGTTGATATTATCATGTCATAAATAATTTATTACATATTTAAAAAATCTTAAAATATAAAATAAAATCTAAAATATTTTATTTTTATTAAACAATGTATTAAACATGCAATATACTATATATAGTGCAAGCAAGCAATATTGTATGTGTGTGATATATATATATATTAAATTAATTATGACATGATTGATATTGACAAATATATATCAAAGATTACTTGTTAATATATCAAATATTTGTAAATAATTGAAATTTATAATAGTACATTATATAAGGATTCGATTTTTTCTTATCAAATTTTATACAAGTTGATATCTAAAAAAAGCATTTTTATTAAGGTATTATTCTTTAATTAAAAATTTATTAAAATTACGAATAAAATAGTACTTTCGTGCAAAAGTTATTTTCTTATTTATTATTTTAGGCATGTGTCTCTTTCAGTCTCTTTGCCACATATTCGTTCGAAATTAAATATTTTATAAATTAGTGCAAGCAAGCAAGCAAGCATATATACATATATATTCTAGAGGCCCGTGGTCGACACTCCGTTTAATAAGATATGGGGACTACTTCGTATTGTCTTGTTATATTTCACCAAATGTGGACATCCAAGGTTACTCTGATTTTCTTGAGGAACTATCTAACATGTGCTCGAGTATCACCCACAACAACAAGATCTTGGTTTTCGGTGACTTTAATGCCCATGCGGTTCTTTGGGGATCAAACACCAATAATCGCAGGGGAGAATATTTGGAGGAGTTGACTTCCCAGTTGGACTTGAGGATTATGAACGTGGGAAATCGCCACACTTTTGCAAGTCACCAGGGAAGTTCAATTATCGATCTGACCTGGGCCTCTCCGAATCTGTCGGGTAGAATTTGGGATTGGACAGTACGCGAAGACATGGAATCCATGTCTGATCACTTCTATATTTCATTCCAAATTTCGGACATACCTCAACGGCGTTCTGCTTGCTCTTCTGCCCCCCGATGGAATTTTCGGAAGATGGACGTAGGATTATACCAGGAGGCCATCGCTTGGAGATGCGCAGTTACCCCAACTGACAGGGAACACATGATCAGAGTAAAACCAGACAAATGGATTCAAGACTGTATTCAGGATGCATGTAGTGCAGCTGTCCCTCGATCACGCCCTTGTAGACCCGATAGATCGTATTGGTGGAATGAGTCTATCGCGCGGCTGAGATCTACGGCCATTATTGCTAGGCGAGCATGGACTCGTGGTCGTAGTAGAGATAGACCAGAAGTGTTGGAAGCTAAAAGAATCGCTTATATCTCTGCGAGCCAAGAGTTAAAATTTGAGATCCGAAGGGCCAAATCTTCCGCATGGCAAGAATTAATTTCGACATTGAACGAGGACCCGTGGGGCCTTCCTTATAGGTTGGTTCTCGGGAAGTTGCGGAAACCCACTTCTGGAATTAGCGCCACTCTTGAACCGGACATTTTGAATCGCGTTTTGGACAAACTGTTTCCACCTGGTAGGGAACTGATGCAGGTCAACTTGGGGGATTGTGAGGAGAGCCGGACTGAGATCACCCCCGATGAAGTCTCTGAGGCCATCGCTGCCAAGAAATCTAGTAGTACGGCGCTTGGACCGGATGGTTTCAAGGCAACCGCCTTGAAGATGCTACCGCCTGCCATGGTTCACCGGGTTGCGACGAGCTTCAATATTTATATGCAGGCTGGAATTTTTCCACCTAGTTGGAAAACTGCAGACCTGGTGTTAATCCCTAAAGGAGACGCCCCACCACCTGGCGAGATACCTAAAGCAAGACCTATTTGTCTCCTTAATGAAATAGGGAAAACTTTTGAGCGCGTTATCGCGAACCGACTTGAGGCTCACTTGGAGGGAAACTCAGCTTACAATCTTTCCGAGAATCAGTTCGGCTTTCGGAGAATGCGTTCAACAACCGACGCGCTCTTCCTGGTGAAGAACATTGTGACTGAGGCTCGGGAAAATGGTAAGGTAGCTCTGGCCATTTCCATCGACATCGAAAACGCTTTTAATTCCATTCGGCATTCCAGTATAAGAGGGGCTCTTCGTAACAGGAACGTTCCTCCATACCTGCGACGAATAATCGAGGATTACCTAAGAAATCGTAAAATCAGATACATGACTTCAGACGGTACCCGCCGCACCAGATGGGTGAACAGGGGGGTCCCACAGGGCTCTGTGTTGGGCCCCCTATTATGGAATTTGGGTTTTGACCAGGTTCTCAAGACTATACTTTATTGGGATTGCCATATCGTATGTTATGCGGATGACACCCTTCTGATTGTTGCGGAGGAAGATTTCGATTCCGCGTGCGCTTTGGCAACTGAGTGTTTGGATGATATGATGGTGAATATTCGATAACTTGGTCTAGCGGTCTCCTGGGCTAAATCCGAAGCCGTTTACTTTGGAAACTGTCCCCGTGACTCAAGTTTTGTATACGATGGATTCAAAATTAAAATCTCGTACAGCATGAAATATCTCGGAGTCTACATTGACAAAAGGTGGGCTTTTAATACCCATATGAAATATATCGCATCAAAAATTACGAGAGTGAGTCGTGCGCTATGCGGGATTCTGCCGAATCTCAGAGGCCCAGTCGAATCCAAGAGAAGACTATATTACACTATATGTACTTCCATTGCTCTCTATGCGTCTCCCATCTGGAGCGAAGAGTTCTTGAAATCTGAAAATAAACAGAGGATACTGCGCAGCGCACTCCGGCTTGCGGCGCTTCGCACCACCATGGCATATCGTACGGTTCGTACGAGGCTGCTACGCTGTTGGCCCGTATTCAGCCTATCCATCTATACGCGGAATATATGAGACGAACGTACCTCCGTTACGGAACATGAAGGAGGAAGGCACATATAACGATGTTTCAGCTGCGGCGGTGCGTCTGGAAGAGTGGGAGGAACTGAGGAGGCGGTGGGGCGCTCATATCCGTGACCCACGTCTCCCGGAAGAAGAACGAGGGAAGCAATTAGTCCACATTTTGAAGATTGGTTGGATCGAGGATCGGGATTTCTGACCTTCAGGATTACGCAATTCCTGACAGGCCACGGATGCTTTGGCCTATTTGGAGCCTATTTGCATCGTATTAAAAGGAAGACACACCAGTGTGTCGCTATTGTAATACAGAAGAAGATACACCGGAACACACTCTGGCTGTCCTGTGGCTTCTGGGGCCTCGAACGGGGGGAGCTGATCGCGGTGGTAGGTCAAGATCTCTCCCTGTCGAACGTTATAAGATCAATATGTTCAACGAGGAAGGCTTGGAATGCGTTCTCGGTCTTTGCCGAAAGAGTCCTCCAACGCAAAGAGGAGGATGGGCGCAGAAGACAGGAGGCTCTTCTGAATCCGGGACCTGATGGCTGAGTTGCTGCGGCTGTTGCGTAGATCTTATTATGCTGCGTTTTCCAAGTTGTGGAACATTTAGATGCTGCGGCGCGGGGTTGCCTACTCCTTCCGGGGCGGTTGGGCGCTAGCCGGCGGCGGCTCTCCCTCCTCTGGGGTCCGGCGTGTCGCCTAGATGCGACCCCCCCCGGATCCCTGGGGGGTGGGTGGCTTGGCGGGGGTCGGGTCTGGCTGCGTCTGTGGGGTTGTCGGGTGGCCCTACATTGTAATGCTGACGTATCATTCGTCTCCGGGGCTCTGTCGCGTTGGCTGGGGGTTCTCTGGGGTCGGTCGGCCGTGGCCTGCCGCTCACCGCTGTTCGCGGGGCTCCGGACCCGTTGCTAGACAACGGGTGCCGGATGCCCCGTTGCGGCTGCGGGTCGCGGTTGGTCGTCGCTCTGGGGTCTCCTTGGCCTGCGATGGGGTTTTTTCCGAAGTTCTTACTTTTTTCGCGCCTTCCCCCTCCCTCCTCCCCCCTCTGGGGGTGGGGATGGGTGGGGGTGGGGCGCGATACTTACTATATGCCGTGTGCTGCGTTTTACACGGCCCGTGATGCGGATCTCAGTTGGGGTCCGTTATATGTTGGTGATGGATTTATGTCCTACATGTTAACGAGTTCTAGAACTCGTGGATTTGATTAAGTGTGGAACCCCTCTCCGGGTAGAGGGTTTTCCTGTTGGTCTAGTACGTGTACGTCTGTGAATGTACACGTTCTCTCCTTGGGGGTGTCTGACTCCCTGGGGAATGGCCTCGCAGCCAATGAAGAGAGCCCTCTATGATATGACTGCCCGCGGCTGCTATCATGAGGGTTCTCCGAGGCGGTCGAATGCTGACACTTGTGTCAGACATTCGACTAGAGAGTCATCCCCTGGGGTTCTTGGCATCCCTGTCCTGATCCAACGTGTGATCCTTGTCTCTGGTTTACGTTTTCTGTCGCCTCTGCGTGAGGACTGTTGCGTCTCGTGAAGTAATACCTCGAGTCTCCCGCGTGACGTAACTGTTGTCCAGCGTGCTGATTGTTAGGGGGAGAGTTTTAGTGGGTGCAAATCCCACATATCCCGAGGGCCGGCATTCGGTAGAATGCGCGAGGCATTTTCTCTCCTCCTCCGAAACAAAAAAAATATATATATATATATATTTAAAAATTTGACTTACACCACTATGGTTTTTACCCCTTATATATACAGGGTGTATCAGAATGTTTGGTACTTTTTTCATATTTAGATAGAGCGAGCCAAACTGAGTCGAAAAGTCATATACCATTTTGCAATTTTCGCAATAGTGATGAGTTATTAATGATTAAAAATCGCCGTATTGGCCCGGGCCCACCGCCAAATCCAAGCGCGCGGCGAGATGCGGCCGCTTCGCGGTCGGCGCGCGGGCAGTTGTTTACTTCAAGCGGCACGAGCGGCGCGTAACGCCGGGCCCCCGTCCTGAGCGATGATAGTTTCCCTTTTTTAAATAGAAATAAAATTTTCTAACAACATAGAAAATTTTTTGTGCGTACTTATGTACATACGTGTGTACATGCATACACAGTAAATATCAATTGTATTGCTTAAAAAGCGATTATTCAATTTACTTTTTTTCTGTTAGTAAGTAACGGTTGTCTTTAAGAAAGAATATTTTTCTTGATAATAGTCTTAAAATGTACAAATTTTAGAAAGAGTCTTTATCATGTACTCGAAAGAAGAATTTATACTCCTTCAAAGAACATAATAAAATTTTATTAAAGAAAAGTCAAAATAATAAATAAAGTAATATGAGGACCCTCGAGATTAAAATAGGAGAAGTCAAGGCTATGAGGTCAGACGCAGATCACAGTGCGTAATATCAGAAATAACTGATTTATTCGTCGTTTTGATACATTACATCGATCTGTACGTTTCGGCTCAGTTTTGAGCCATCTTCAGCGGCAGTTACAGAAATTAAGTTACACGTTCTCCGTACCGTATGGTGAGTTTACTGATTCAAAGTATCAGAAACATAGACCAATTGATCCATATCTGTAAATTTGTTCAATTAATGTTGAGATATTAAAAGATTCCTTAGGAAACTCACCATTCGGTCTGAATAACGTGGAATACAGAGCCATGTACATAATGAATACTCTCTGGGAGAAGACTTGACGATCTTGTCGACACGACTCACAATGATATGAAAGGTCTTGCAAGAAGAGGCATCTAATTGTTTAATTCTTCAATTAAGAATATAAAATTAAAACAAAAATTCGATTACTTATTATTTTGACTTTTCTTTGATAATATTTATAATGTTCTTTGAGGAGTATAAATTCTTTTTTTCATACAAAGTACATGACAAAGTACATGACAAAGATTTTTTCTAAAATTTGTGATAAGTACATTTTTAAGATTATTATCAAGAAAATATTCTTTGTTAAAGATAACCGTTACTTACTAAAAGAAAAAGAGTAATTCGAGAATTACAATTATGTACGTAATAAAAATTTAAGAATCAAATTGTGTACATAAGTAAAATTCGTGAATTACAATATGTACATAATTTTAATTCCCGAAAATTTTTATGTCATAACATAAAATAAATTCAGAATTAATATTTGTCTAGACATAATTTTAATTCTGCATTTTCAATTATAGCTTAATAATAATTCGATGAATTATAAGTATCTGGACATAATAATAATTCTTTTCTTTGATATTAATTTAATTTGGATAGAATTTTTATGATGATATTAAATAGCAAAACGGCCGTATACGCACACGCAAAAAAATATCATTCTAGTGCTAAAAAAACCAATTACTCAATTTTCTCTTCCTTTAAGTAACGATGATCTTTACAAAAAATGTTTTCTTGATAATATTACTTAAAATAAATAATATTCTAAATTCTAATTATTCAGTTTTTCAGTTAAGAATATAAAATTAAAACAAAAATTCGATTTGCTAATTATTTTGATAGGAGAAGTCAAGGCTATGAGGGTCAGACGCAGATCACAGTGCGTCCCTTATGAAAAAAACTATTGAAAAACTATTGAGAGCGAATTAACAATTGGATAACTATTAGATTTGAATAGTACGTACTATTCAAATTTAATAGTTAACTATTGAAGTCCAATAGTTAATTCGCTGTCAATAGTTTTTTTTCATAAGGGGTAATATCAGAAATAACTGATTTATTCGTCGTTTTGATACATTACATCGATCCGTACGTTTCGGCTCAGCTTTGAGCCATCTTCAGCGGTAGTTACACAAGTTAAGTTACACGTTCTCCGTACCGTATGGTGAGTTTACTGATTTAAAGTATCAGAAACATAGATCAATTGATCCATATCTGTAAATTTGTTCAAATAATATGTTGAGATATTAAAAAGATCCCTTAGGAAACTCACCATTCGGTCTGAAAACGTGGAATACAGAGCCATGTACATAATGAATACTCTCTGCGAGAAGACTTGACGATCTTGTCGACACGACACACAATGATATGAAAGGTCTTGCAAGAAGAGGCATGTCGTAGGTCAACACATCGGCGAGGATTATAACAAAGCACGATTTGACACCGTCACAATATTGCATGTACCAATAGTAAAACCCCGATTTGCAACGACCAAATTCATGAGCATGGATTACAATTTGCTCAAAACCGTGACATATGCATGATGCAAAAAATCCGTGTCATTTTGAGACGGTGTCAAATCATGCTATGTTATAATCCTCGCCGGTGTGTTGACCTACGACATGCCTCTTCTTGCAAGACCTTTCATATCATTGTGTGTCGTGTCGACAAGATCGTCAAGTCTTCTCGCAGAGAGTATTCATTATGTACATGGCTCTGTATTCCACGTTTTTCAGACCGAATGGTGAGTTTCCTAAGAGATCTTTTTAATATCTCAACATTAATTGAACAAATTTACAGATATGGATCAATTAGTCTATGTTTCTGATACTTTGAATCAGTAAACTCACCATACAGTACGGAGAACGTGTAACTTAACTTCTGTAACTACCGCTGAAGATGGCTCAAAGCTGAGCCGAAACGTACGGATCGATGTAATGTATTAAAACGACGAATAAGTCAGTTATTTCTGATATTACGCACTGTGATCTGCGTCTGACCCTCATAGCCTTGACTTCTCCTATTTTAATCTCGAGAGTCCTCATATTACTTTATTTATTATTTTGACTTTTCTTTAATAAAATTTTATTATGTTCTTTGAAGGAGTATAAATTCTTCTTTCGAGTACATGATAAAGACTCTTTCTAAAATTTGTACATTTTAAGACTATTATCAAGAAAATATTCTTTCTTAAAGACAACCGTTACTTACAAACAGAAAAAAAGTAAATTGAGTAATCGCTTTTTTAAGCAGTACAATTGATATTTTACTGTGTATGCATGTACACACGTATGTACATAAGTACGCACAAAAATTTTTCTATGTGTTAGAAAATTTTATTTCTATTTAAAAAAGGCGAGAAACTATCATCGCTCAGGACGGGGGCCCGGCGTTACGCGCCGCTCGTGCCGCTTGAAGTAAACAACTGCCCGCGCGCCGACCGCGGGGCGGCCGCATCTCGCCGCGCGCTTGGATTTGGCGGTGGGCCGGGCCAATACGGTGATTTTTAATCATTAATAACTCATCAACTATTGCGAAATTGTAAAATGGTACATGACTTTTCGACTCAGTTTGGCTCGCTCTATCTAAATATGAAAAAAGTACCAAACATTCTGATACACCCTGTATATATATACAGGGTGTCACTGAATGTTTGGTACTTTTCTCATATTTAGATAGAGCGAGCCAAACTGAGTCGAAAAGTCATATACCATTTTGCAATTTTCGCAATAGTTGATGAGTTATTAATGATTAAAAATCGCCGTATTGGCCCGGCCCACCGCCAAATCCAAGCGCGCGGCGAGATGCGGCCGCTTCGCGGTCGACGCGCGGGCAGTTGTTTACTTCAAGCGGCACGAGCGGCGCGTAACGCCGGGCCCCCGTCCTGAGCGATGATAGTTTCTCGCCTTTTTTAAATAGAAATAAAATTTTCTAACAACATAGAAAAATTTTTTGTGCGTACTTATGTACATACGTGTGTACATGCATACACAGTAAAATATCAATTGTATTGCTTAAAAAAGCGATTACTCAATTTACTTTTTTTTCTGTTAGTAAGTAACGGTTGTCTTTAAGAAAGAATATTTTCTTGATAATAGTCTTAAAATGTACAAATTTTAGAAAGAGTCTTTATCATGTACTCGAAAGAAGAATTTATACTCCTTCAAAGAACATAATAAAATTTTATTAAAGAAAAGTCAAAATAATAAATAAAGTAATATGAGGACCCTCGAGATTAAAATAGGAGAAGTCAAGGCTATGAGGGTCAGACGCAGATCACAGTGCGTAATATCAGAAATAACTGATTTATTCGTCGTTTTGATACATTACATCGATCTGTACGTTTCGGCTCAGTTTTGAGCCATCTTCAGCGGTAGTTACACAAGTTAAGTTACACGTTCTCCGTACCGTATGGTGAGTTACTGATTCAAAGTATCAGAAACATAGACCAATTGATCCATATCTGTAAATTTGTTCAATTAATGTTGAGATATTAAAAAGATCCCTTAGGAAACTCACCATTCGGTCTGAAAACGTGGAATACAGAGCCATGTACATAATGAATACTCTCTGCGAGAAGACTTGACGATCTTGTCGACACGACTACACAATGATATGAAAGGTCTTGCAAGAAGAGGCATGTCGTAGGTCAACACACCGGCGAGGATTATAACAATAGCACGATTTGACACCGTCTACAATATGCATGTACCAATAGTAAAACCCCGATTTGCCAACGACCAAAGTTCATGAGCATGGATTACAATTTGCTCAAAACCGTGACATATGCATGATGCAAAAAATCCGTGTCATTTTGAGACGGTGTCAAATCGTGCTTTGTTATAATCCTCGCCGGTGTTGACCTACGACATGCCTCTTCTTGCAAGACCTTTCATATCATTGCTGTGCATGTGTCGTGTCGATAAGATCGTCAAGTCTTCTCGCAGAGAGTATTTATTATGTACATGGCTCTGTATTCCACGTTTTTCAGACCGAATGGTGAGTTTCCTAAGGGATCTTTTTAATATCTCAACATTAATTGAACAAATTTACAGATATGGATCAATTGGTCTATTTTTCTGATACTTTGAATCAGTATACTCACCATACGGTACGGAGAACGTGTAACTTAATTTCTGTAACTACCGCTGAAGATGGCTCAAACTGAGCCGAAACGTACGGATCGATGTAATGTATCAAAACGACGAATAAATCAGTTATTTCTGATATTACGCACTGTGATCTGCGTCTGACCCTCATAGCCTTGACTTCTCCTATTTTAATCTCGAGGGTCCTCATATTACTTTATTTATTATTTTGACTTTTCTTTAATAAAATTTTATTATGTTCTTTGAAGGAGTATAAATTCTTCTTTCGAGTACATGATAAAGACTCTTTCTAAAATTTGTACATTTTAAGACTATTATCAAGAAAATATTCTTTCTTAAAGACAACCGTTACTTACTAACAGAAAAAAAGTAAATTGAGTAATCGCTTTTTTAAGCAGTACAATTGATATTTTACTGTGTATGCATGTACACACGTATGTACATAAGTACGCACAAAAAATTTTTCTATGTTGTTAGAAAATTTTATTTCTATTTAAAAAAGGCGAGAAACTATCATCGCTCAGGACGGGGGCCCGGCGTTACGCGCCGCTCGTGCCGCTTGAAGTAAACAACTGCCAGCGCGCCGACCGCGGGGCGGCCGCATCTCGCCGCGCGCTTGGATTTGGCGGTGGGCCGGGCCAATACGGTGATTTTTAATCATTAATAACTCATCAACTATTGCGAAAATTGCAAAATGGTACATGACTTTTCGACTCAGTTTGGCTCGCTCTATCTAAATATGAAAAAAGTACCAAACATTCTGATACACCCTGTATATATATATATATATATATATATATATATATATTGCTTGTTTACTTGCACCAATTTATAAGATATATATTTCGAACGAATATGTAGGGAAGAGACTATAGTCTTTATAAAGTCTTTTTCACAACACCTCCACGGAAAGTTCAACTTTCCATGCCTGTAGAGAGGGGCGAAAGCGGTCAATTTCACGCCAAGGCGGCATAGCGGGCGGAAAGTAACCACTTTCCTCCCTAGGGCGGAAAAAGACCACTTTCCACCCGCTAAACAGGGAGGAAAGTGGTTACTTTCCGCCCGCTATGCCGCCTTGGCGTGAAATTGACCACTCTCGCCTCTCTCTAGGCATGGAAGTCGAACTTTCCGTAAAGGTATTGTGAAAAATATCGTGTGCACCTCGGGGCGAAAGCTTTTTCAGACGAGTGTGAAGTTTGCCGCCCGAGCCGAAGGCTTGGTTGACGATAATAAGAACTCTCGGTTTGTGTAACAATCTGAATAACGTTATTAATCTAATAACGAATGTAAATCGTATTACGTGACTCGACTCGTGTTACAAGAAAAGTAGCGATCGAACACGACTCAATGAGAGACCCGTCACTGACGACGAACAACGAACGAATCTCCGCTCGTCGCTCATCTGTACGTACATACGTACCGGCACACTCGCGCATGCGCCGTATCACTCCGCCGCTGCGTGTTCAGTCTCTGGGGCGCAACGCGGTCTGCGCCGCGCGCGCATGAATACATGGGCCGGTATTCATAGTCGGTTCTTATTTTAAGACCGTCTTAAGTAATGTCTTAAGATGCTAATACGGCTCTGTGATTGGTTCATAACATCTTAAGATCGTACTTAACATGCTGGAGCCGCAGGCGAACTCGATCAGCGTCGATAAAGAAGTGCTTACGTATGTGCTCCGTCCTTGTATAGACAAAGTATAGACAAGGATAGCACGCTACATTGCACGCACACATACGCACGATACACATCGAAATTATACTTTTATATTACGCTTCCAAATCTTGATTTGGGGGGTTTATCGATGTTTTTATTGTTGTACAATTCAGGGAAACTTGTTTTCGCGTTCGTACCAATGGTATATCTCTTATATGAAATACATCTTGTGACGAGCTGACAGCTCGCCGCAACTCGAGACGCCATATTGGGATAAAAGTAGATAAGGAAATCTGTACTTTCGTAATTTTTTCTCGTTTTCTATATAAAATCGGAGTTTCCCTGAATCATTAATGTATGTACTGCAATTCTGGAGAAGGATTTTTAATTCTGTCAAATATTAACGACGCTACGTTTCGACAAAAAAATGCCGGTAAAACAGACGGCTCCAGCATCACCTTAAGATGGTCTTAAATATAAAATTCTACCGGCCTATTGGCCGGTATTCATAGTTGATTCTTATTTTAAGATCGTCTTAAGTAATGTCTTAAGATGCTAATACGGCTCTGTGATTGGTTAATGGCATCTTAAGATCGTACTTAAGGGTCGACAGGAGTTAGAGTGGAGACCTCTGGCGGGTTGCTTAGCTGCGAGTCCGTATTTTATTTATTATAAATTTTTTAAGAGCCAAAATGGAAAATCCGGCTATGTACCGGGTTGCGGCTGATCTTACTGATTAAAACGAGCATAAGTTTAATGAGATTCGTTAATTAATTTGGCTAAAATTTGGGAAAAACCGTTTCTAAGCTGCTTTTTAGGCCTGAAAAGCTGCTTTGAGACGGTTTTTCCCAAAATTTAGCCAAATTAATTAACGAATCTCATTAAACTTATGCTCGTTTTAATCAGTAAGATCAGCCGCAACCCGGTACATAGCCGGATTTTCCATTTTGGCTCTTAAAAAATTTATAATAAATAAAATACGGACTCGCAGCTAAGCAACCCGCCAGAGGTCGGTAGTGTTACTCCTGTCGACCCTTAAGACGGACTTAAATATAAGATTCGACTATGAATACCGGCCATACTTTCGCTGATGAATTAAAGGTAACGGTACCTCTGCCGCCATCTGTGACAGCTTCACCGCACTACTCTTAACACGCCAACTACTACCACAGATCGCACGATACACAATCTCTTTCAGTTTCTAACTACCTTTTAAACAACTATATAAACAATGTTGAATCCGTCTCAATAAAAAAATGTCAAATAAACTTTTTAATATTGTTGAGTTAACTTTTTAAAATTATTTTGTCCGCACCATTCAAATATTGTCCATTCAACCATAAATAACAGTATAAACTATTACTATATAGTAATAGTTCGTAAAATTATAATATTCATTTTGTATAACGATTCGGTTATGGTTGTCGTTACTAAAAATATTGTTAAATTTAACATAAGATTATAAAATACGAATAACTGTATATTATAGTAATATATATTATTAATATATATTACTATTATCATGAATACGGGTTACTATAGTATGTAGTTATTCGTATTTTATAATCTTATGTTAAATTTAACAATATTTTTTAGTAATGACAACCATACCCATATCGTTATACGAAATAAATATTATAATTTTACGAACTATATTTTCACGTTATATCAACTATGTCTTTTTAAGTAAAGAGCACTATTTTATATGCTTGGCGCCGCAGAATACTATAAATTATAGTGAAATTATGGTATTTTTGACTATATATTTTTTTCAGTATGAGAGGAAATCGATGGGAAGTAACGTACGTGACGGTATGCGGAGCGTCTCGTAACACTATATACCTGCTCGTTCGAATGTTGCTGCGTCAGTGATAGCGCGGCGTTTTCTTCGATAACGGCGCGCGTTTGTGAAGTTTTATCACGCGTAATTATCTGTGTGAATTTTATATAGCGAAGTATTTGAAGTAATCATATTTGAAATGTGCCATTAAGAAATCTATTTATTTTGCGTTAAGTTTTTTCTGTTCTATTTAGGTAAATTTCGACAAAATTATTGTACCTTTTTTAAAAAAAAGGTAAAAAAGGCGCCAAGTACACGTATAGTAGTGTATATGTTGTTACCTCGAAAAAAAAACAAAGTGGTAGTATTATATTTCGAAAAAACCTAAGTAACAAGTGGTAGACGTAATATTATCTTTGTACCTCGCAAAAAAACCTAAGTAAGAAGTAGTACGTAATTATCTTTGTATCTTGAAAAAAAACCTAAGCAGTAGTATATCTTTATTTCCAAAAAATTATAACCCAAGTGATACACATCACAAAATTACGTTACCTCATCAAAGAAGAGTCGCGCTTCAAGTGATCTATTCCTCTTCTAAAAAGGAGTATTACAAAAAAGAAATGATATCTCTTTAAATTACAGCGCCAATTACAAAGAAAGAACATATATATTGCCTCAAAAAATAATTGTTGCACTACTTTGAAAAATCTTTACATTATGTCAATGAGAAAAAGAATGTATAATAACAATTTTATAAGATTAAAAATTTTTATTTAGATTTAACAAGATATTTAAATACAAAGTTTACATATGTATTTTTTAGTGGATATAATAACAATTTTATAAAATTAATAATTTTTAAATCCAACAAGGAAATACTTAAATAACACAAAGTTTACAAACATATATATATTTTTTAATAAAATAAAAAATTTAATCACAAAATTACAGACAGAGGTATAACACTACAAAATGAACATATTTGATTAAAATTATTACATTTTTCTTGTAAAAAAAACTTGGCGCTGCTAGACCTCGAAATATAATAAAGTAATATAATTTTGGCTAAATAATTATGGCTAAATATGGACAACGATAAAAATAATTTAGGGAAGAATGCAACGGGAGTAACAACTTTTATTATATTTCGAGGTCTAGCAGCGCCAAGTTTTTTTTACAAGAAAAATGTAGATAATAATTTTAATAAAATATGTTCATTTTGTAGTGTTATACCTCTGTCTGTAATTTTGTGATTAAATTTTTTATTTTATTAAAAAATACATATATGTTTGTAAACTTTGTGTTATTTAAGTCGTTTCCTCGTTGGATTTCCTCGTTGGATTTGAAAATTATTAATTTTATTATTTATTTTTTTTAATTTTTTTTCTACGCAACATTCGTGCAGCTAATATGGCCAACAGATACGGCCAGATCGAGTTCCGTCGTAGCTATTGCTTATCCTGACAGTCTTCACACATCATCTGAAGAAGTCCCGTCTCAATGCGGAACAAGTTCCGTCTCAATGAGTGCCGTCGATGCGTGCGTAGATAACCCATGTAAGCTAGATCTGTTGGCCATATTCCCAAATTTTGACCTCTCGTATCTTGAAAACTGGCCATTTTCGGACTTCGCGCCCATTGAAACTTTTGATCAGCATCACATAAACTACCGATTCCCAAAGTTTTAGCCAATTCGGCAGAACGGCTTTTTCCTATGGTTCTGTGCGGGGTCCTTTGAAAATACGAAACATAAAATGCTTTAAGTATTTGCTATTGATATTCATAACGTTTACAAATTTTTTGGCGGAAATACAGTCAAATAAACAATTTAAATAACGTTTATTTATATATATACATGTTGCGTGCAACTTACGAGTTTGCAAATTTTCACAAGTCTTTTCGCATATTTTTAAGAAAATTACAGGCTTGTTAAATTTCAAGCTTACATCTATACATGGATTTTATTTACATATTGTTTACGTTTTGTTTACGCGAACCTTTTTGATGTAGACGATAAGCAATATAAATTATTATAAATTATATACTTTTATTTTTGACGACTTATTGATTCTATTTTAGACGACAGAGATTCTTCTGGATTATCTAATTACTCAAGTAATACTAAAAAGGAAACTGTTTGATAACAAGATGAAAGATCTCACAGAATTAGAACGATTGTACAAGTTGGTATAAAGTATTAAAAAATTAGTGAAGTTTATTGTGGAAACTAATATTATAATTTATATTGATTGATGTTACAATAATATAATTTCAGATATTCATCCGACCAAGTCCTTAAATTACTCGAGATATTGTTGGATAATAATAAATTAAATAAACACAAAAGTTTAGCTGCATTATTTTTGTCAGGGAAAGATTTATGACACAAGTGATATATCATAGTATATTAAAAGTAAATTTAAAAATGCTGTTTTTCACCTATAAATTAGTATTAGTAATCATAAATATAAATTTAATTATTTAATAAACTCGGAAAAAAGTATACATTTAATTTTTAATATTAGAAATATATATATTATTTTAGACACTATCACTACACACGATAAGCAATACAGTTTCCTTTCGCCCGATTACGTACTTGGATTTCAGAATGATCCTTACAAACATAGTAGAGAAGTTTTATGTATTGCGAAATGGAATAAGGAAGTGTTGCAAAGGTAATCTTTCATTTTTTGCATATTTGTTTTCTTACGGATGTAAGTCGATAAATTCACGAATTATGAACGATTTCCTAATATATCTATAATTTTCATATTATACACTCACTGAATATTTATGATTTTAACATTTTAGTCAAATAATGCAAATTATACTTTATTTTATATGTTGTAAACATATCAGATGCATAAAAAATATTTTCAGTATATTATGATTTACATTAATGAGCAGAGAAAGAAGAAAAGAAAATATATTCTTTAGTCAGCTTGGTATAATAATAATTAAATAAAAAATGCATTGTTACAGATTTAAAAGAGGTACGACAAATTGCATTGTAGCGACCGATGTTGTTGACGAAGGTATCGCGGATATAGCAACTTGCACATTGATAATACGATATGATATGCCAATGGATTTTAGAGGATATATGTTCAAAGTGAGAGTCGGGCACGCCACAATTCGAGTAATTATGTGATCTTAATGCCGGAAGAGGATTACGGTTTTCTTCGGAGATATTATGAGTACAAAAAAACAGAGTTGCAATTGAAAAGGATAAGCAAATCGATATGATAACAGATAAATGACTACTAAGGCTCATACATTGATGATGAAAAAAGATCGTACGATCATAGGACCAAAAATTCTTTCTTTTCAAGTCATAACTATTATTAGCTGGTATTAGAATAATAAACACGATGCACATGCATGGATATGCAAAGAAATTAGGTGCATTAATCGTTTTAAAATGAGAAAAAGGACAATAATTCTTGCAAATATCCCAAAACTTTATAGCTTGCAAAACTCTTGCAAAACTATCGCAAAAATGTTCATAACTAAGAAAAAATACGTTTTTGCATCTATGATCACAAGATCTTTTTCATCCTCAAGGTATTGTAATTAGAATATGCTGCCAAAGTTCGAAAATCTATTTCAGTGATAATTTAATATTTAATAAAGAAATATATATGGTGCAAATATATAATGCAATATTATAATAAACAGTTTGTCTAAATAAAAAGACAAAGTACATTGAAATACAATAACAAACATAATATGATTGTCTTTGTATTGTTAGATTTTGGTGGGACAAAGCGAACAGCGTACGCTACCTACTCAAGACGATATTGTAAACGATCTGTATACTGATTTTGAGATCGAGCCGTACGTATACAGTGAAATGTAATGGTGTTGTGGAAAGTTGCCTAACAGAAATAGCCGCGATTGACTTAATAAATATGTATTGCAATGCTCTACTGAAATCTAAATTTATTTGTCTGGTTCCGGTTTGGAAATTGTATGAAAAGGATGGTCCTAAGGCGAAATTGTTTCAAGTATTATACATATTCTTTACTATTTAATCCTCATAATCCATCAACAGTGTTTATTTATTATATAAACTCGGCAGATTTCTCTCAAATTACCAAACTTATCACCACTAAAAGTTGAAATTTACGGCGATTTTATGGAAAGTATAGATAGTGCTAAACGCTAAACGATCCGCTGCTATGAAAAGTTGCATATAAGATTGCACGAACTAGGTGCATTGAACGACAAGCTATTACCTGCAACTGACGATGAAATCACAAAATTTGGATTACTTATTCCCAAATTGGATAGATGAAGACAATTATCAATCTGGCACATATAAAAGAAAGCGAGAACATAAATTAGAAGCAAGTATATATATACTATATGTGTCAAATAAGATTTATATACATTTATATAGAGCTGTTACTTATAAAAATGCTTTTGCAGCATCCGCTTGCATTTTATGGCTGCGTATCCACAGCCTTTACAGCCATTATTGTATCTTCATATTCTTGATTGTATCTCTGCGTATCCTATGACGGGCTATGATAATAGACGTGTAGTTTTTTATAATTTGCTTAATGACAAGAATGGCTTTGGTATTCTTTCCACAAAGAGTTTGCCAAAGGTAGAAGCATTTACTAACATTTTAGTTTTTGCAGAACTAGTTTAAATTGCTAGTCACGTTAATAAAATTTTTCTCATGTTTGTCAGATACCCTCGTTTCCGATTTCCATGAAGGATGGTAAATTAAATGTCGATGTAAAATCCAATCCCACAACGATAATATTGTTCGAAAAGCGAGGAATTTGTACTTTCTTTTGGCCGCCTTATTGGTGATCGTCTTATTAGGGTTTAGTCGCGCCTCCTGCCTTCGTTCCTCCTCAGTCATATTGCGAATACGCTCGATCTCCAAACGTTCCTTCTCGAGCTACTCCCTCTCCTCGCGATCTCGTGTGATTCTTCCGCTCGCGCATCTTCCAAGCTTCGTATTCCACTTCGTCGTTCTCGTCGTCCGTGCAAACATCACTCAACTTGCTCTCTTGTTCGGTATTACCTTTATTGCTCGTCTGTGTCTCCTTCTGTATCGTCTCTTCCACCATTCTAAAAGTTACTTTCGTTCATTCCTCGGCCGCTTTCTTGGCCTCGGCTTCCGCTTGCTTCTGCCACATTGCCTCTTTTTCTTTTCTCATCATCCTGTCCTTGTTGCGCACGTTTACACAGGTTTCAATCGTTTCTCTATCTCGGAATCTGACAGTTCCTCATCCTCGGAAGAGTCAGAACTCTCTAACTTGATCCTCTCTCGCGTTCTCTCTAGCTCGATCTCGATAGGCTCCTTCTGCTGCCGTGTCAACCTTCGCAGACGCGGATCATCCTCGTCCCTATCCCTCGTGTGCAAATGTGAGGCGATGTCCGCGACGGTCTCGTTGTCGTCGTAACCCTTGTGCACGCGCGCCTCTCAAGGAAGTCCTCATCT
Source organism: Temnothorax nylanderi (assembly GCF_030848795.1). Lineage (NCBI taxonomy): Eukaryota > Metazoa > Arthropoda > Insecta > Hymenoptera > Formicidae > Temnothorax > Temnothorax nylanderi. The sequence goes on along the minus strand of NW_027249607.1, from coordinate 97,711 downwards.
TCTGATTCCTCATCCGAACTTACCGCTGCATAATCCGGCCGCTTACCGGAAACGTAACGATGTACCTTCACCTTCTTCATAGACAATTCTCCTACAAACATGAAACAGTTATTTAGAAATTCCGATATGCGAAGGAAATTTAAATAACGTTGCATATCATATATATAAAAATGAAAAAGGTGAGTATCTTCTACATCCTACAGACAAATTGCCTTGTATTTCCAAATATTTCACTATAAATATCTTGTCTGTTACCACTGCTGTACTTAATTATGCAAACGTGTATAATCTATGAATCTCTTAACAACTTTATAATCGACATTATAAAATTGAGATAAAAGATAAACATAAGTATTTATCAGAAGTGGTAAACAAAGTTATCAATGGGGTGCATTCAGCAGCTCAGTGAGCGCTTAGTGATTATTTAATATGATTGTAGTTTATGCAGTTATACTTAGATCCAACGAAGAACTGAAGGCAAGAACTAATCATATTAAAGAATCACCGAGCGCTCACCAAGCTGCTTTATCCACTGAATGCATCCATTTATATTATTCCTTGTAAACGTCTCTCCAATGCTGAAGACCATTTATGAGAAATCACGTGGTTGTCAATGCATTGTTTTTATTTTCGTATTCGTGAAATATTTATAAAATTTACTGAAGTTTCTCAGGTAAAGACAGAAAAATTTTAATACCCTTAAACGCGAATATATTAACACTTTCACTGCCAAATGAAATAAAAAAAAATTACGTCTTCAGGCCAAAAGACTGTTTTTTGACCAGTAGCTTTAGTAATATTTTATTGTCGGTTCTTACAGCTGTGTAGTTAGGTTCTGGTGTATCGTAAATAATGCACGCGACAGTGAGAGTGTTAATTAATTAAAATCTTTACTTCACTTTGGCAAACGTAAACGTAAACTAACCTTTATCTCACGGGCACAGCACCCGCCGTGCTTTGTATCGTTGTCCCCATTGCCTCTTTTTCCTTTTCCCTAGCTATTGGTTTTTTTCGGCAAGTGCAATTATCTGTAAGAATTTCCAATTATTTTATATAAAAACGCATTAATATGTGATCGATAAATAATCAAATAAATTAAATAAAAAAAATTTTTTTTAAGTATATTATGTTAACATTTTAACACAAGTATTTGTGAAAGATTAAATTATTAAATGTACTATTAAAATTACTAGAGTATATCAGAGTACAGCTTGAGCGACTGAATGTTACGGCTGTTACGCGTGTGATCGATAGCTTTTCGGAGCATTGGGAATTTAGCGATCAATCGGTTCGCGAAACGTGAGAAGGCACGCACGCGAAACGCGCGTGATAATTCCGGTATGTCGAGAATCGAAAGGCCTGCTTTTGAGAGTCAAATCGATGAATGAGAAGCTAAATTGAGATTAATTCAGGAAGTGATTGCGCAGTGGATGAAAGTGCAAAAGTAGCAATTATATCTCGAGTTCTGTTCGCTATTGCATTAGGATATATTGTAGGGGAGACCGGGGCTAAACCGCCAGTTTTTTTTCGGTGCCGATTTTTAACAAGAAAATAAATAATTTTAGTTAAATGTGGTATACCACTGTAAAGAGTGAACCTTTAGCTACAAAATTTATATAGGAAATTTTTATCTATGTTGCTTTGTTTAACCGGTATAGAGCAAAAACGACAACGGTGGAAAAATTGAAATCTCAAAAATGCCGGGGTTGAACCGCCACCCCCCCGGGGCTAATCCGCCACACTGCATTTTCAATACATATACGTACATCTAATCCTGAAAAATGATAGGATACATTTTAATAATTGTTTTTTAAGAGAAAAATATAAAAATTTATTTAAAATTTTTATGCAAAACATTATTAAAAAATAATTGTTTTACCTATTCCATAAAACAATTTAGGCACGTGAATACAGAGGTTAACCAAATCGTAAACTCCCCAACGGCACGTCACATTGTCAACGCGGGCAACCACGGGGAATACGCGTGACGCGTTCCGGTGCCATAGGATCAGCGCGGATCCTCGAGCAACCTAACCAAGCCGCGTTTCTCGCGGGGGAGCGATAAATAGCGACAGGGGGGTTAGAAAAGCTCGCGGTAGAGCGCGACCATTTTACCGACTCGACGTATGTACATAACGTAGGCAATTACAACACACATGCGCGGATAAGATCTTGTTTCTAAACTTGAAGAAATGTCTATTGCTCCTAGAAACTGTTGTGAAAGGTTTATCTGATTATCTGGAGACCAAACGAATGATCTTTCCGCGTTTCTTTTTCCTGAGCGACGATAAACTTCTGGAGATAATTGTTCAATCCAAGAACGTCGAAGCAATACAGCTGCATTTAAAGAAGTGCTTCGAGAACATAAGAAAATTGAAATTTGAGAATCCAAATCTTAGGATAACGAGAATGTACAAATGGCAAAATGTAGAAATAGCGAATCAAAAATGGCATCCTTGACATGTAGTTTTGTACGTAGACATTCAAATATTTTATCAAAATGAGTCTAAGCGGGCTTTTTCAAACATGCTGATTACGAATCCATTAATTAAATAAAAAAATCTAACATGGCGGATTCAAGATAGCCGATCCAAAATGTTTGTATTGCCGGAATAAAATCAGGTAATTCACTTATTTTTCTTCTATAAAATAAGTGAATTACCTGATTTTATTCTGGCAATACAAATTCATTTTGGATCAGCCATCTTAAATCCGCCATGTTAGATTTTTGTAGAAATGGCGAATCAAAAATGGTGTTTTTGACATGTAGTTTGTACATACGTATTTAGGATTACAATATTACATCATTCAAATATTTTATAGAAGAAAAATAAGTGAATTTAGCGTGGTATCCGAATATTTGGTTTTCACAAGGAAAATCGATGTAACATCAATGTTCTCTGCATTTCTGGGGTGTAAGACTGTTTTTTCTTGTTTATGTGGGTCCCAAACAACAATTTTTTACGGTGAACTAAAGTTCCGCAGAAAGGCCAAAAATCGGACTTTTTTAACATCCTCCTTTGCGAACTCGTAAGTTGCACGCAACATGTATATACAGGGTGTATCATTTTAAGTGATTCAGCTGAATATCTCTTGAAGTAAAAGAGATTGGAAAAATTGTTTCAGACAAAAGTTGTTTGGTTTGAAGGGGGACATAAGATGGTGTCATTGGTTTGACCATGGATGGTCGTTTAAAGCTCACGTGAACGACACCTTTAATTTCTTAAATAAAAACCCCTGTTTTTCAATGCATATTCTTGTAGCTAATCTCGAGAGCTTTTCAAAACACTATAATAAAGTATTTTTTCATTAAGAACTTTATTATGAGGCTTGAAAGTTCTAGTATTTTGACATAAAATACAAAATATCTTGTAAAACATTAATTTTTCGGTAATGTTACCCTTAATACTTTTATGCACAGAATAATGAGACGAATCAATTGGTATGAAAGAAAGGCATAGTTCCTTTAAGAAAAAATATGTAATTTGCAACACGCATCTGCATACTTTTTCTTAAAAGCAACTATGTCTTTTTTTCATACCAATTGATTCGTCTCATTATTCTGTGCATAAAAGTATTAAGGTAACATTACCGAAAACTTAATGTTTTACAAGATATTTTGTATTTTATGTCAAAATACTAGAACTTTCAAGCCTTATAATTCCAAAAGTTCTTAATGAAAAAATACTTTATTATAGTGTTTTGAAAAGCTATCGAGATTAGCTACAAAAATATGCATTGAAAAATAGGGGTTTCCATTTAAGAAATTAAAGGTGTCGTTCACGTGAGCTTTAAACGACCATTCATGGTCAAACTAATGACACCATCTTATGTCCCCTTTCGAACCAAACAACTTTTGTCTGAAACAATTTTTCCAATCTCTTTTACTTCAAGAGATATTCAGCTGAATCACTTAAAATGATACACCCGGTATATAAATAAAGGTTATTTAATTTGTTTATTCGGCTGTATTTCCGCCAAAAATTGCAAACCTTACGAATTTGGATAGCGTAAGGCATTTTTTCGTTTCTTCCAGATATTTGTAATGCTTTTCATATTTTACATAATATTTTTGTAAGATATGTAAAAAATGTAAAATAAATTTTACATAAACAACATAGCACATATAGTAGCAAATAAAAGCATCTGCGATTGGCTGTTTAAAAATTTTAAATAATTAGCGTGCATCGGAAAAGTTGGCAAATGCAAATTCCTTGTTAGAATGTCATTTCTAACCAAATGCCGAATTTGCAAAATGTTTGTAGTTTTTGGCCAGTACAAAAAAACCCCAATTATTTTATTGTTAATTTAATAATGTTGCCGGGCTCGAAGAAGTTAGCAAATTTGAAAATACGAGACATAAAATGCTTTAAGTATTTGCTACTGATATTCATAACGTTTACAATTTTTTTGGCGGAAATACAGTTGAATAAACAATTTAAATAACGTTTATTTATATATATAGGGTTGTGTGGGGTGATGTGCAACATGGGGTGATGTGCAACGTTTCCGATTCCTGGTCTGCATGTCGACATTTGACAGAACTGCATACTGCCATGTGTTTGTGTCGACAGTACCTTGTTTTAGATAAATAACTCGCGAGATAGCACGCACCCTGGTTTGCTGTACGAAAAGCGAGTTAAATTTCTCGAGCTGAAAGTTTTTTTTGCTTTTCACATTCATAGTGATTTCGTGAATTGGTTTTAGTCATCTTATAGGTAAATATTTTTATATTGTTAGTTTTTCAAGTGCTTTTGATAATCCAAAGCGATTTTGTGATTTCCTTACATTGTGTTGGTGTCACGCCAGTCCGCGCAAAATAGCGTGTTTGGGGTGATGTGCAACATGATGTGAAATGTGTCGACATGCAAGGTCGCAACTATTTTACTTGTGACAACTGCGATTCAGATGATGAAAAATAAAGTTTTTTGCGTTTTTTCTTTCATTATATTAATTTTTAAGCGATAAATAAATAAGAAATCAAATAAAAAATGATTTTTTTTTTAGGTCGATTACAACACAGTGAAATTTTTTGTTTACCAGATTTCGATTAATTTGTATTTAAGAAGCCCAAATTTAACATTTAAATCGATTGATGTCAATATTCATGCATTTTTTACCTTAACTAGACACTACAGACGCGCGCTTCGCGCGCGCTATTTAGGTTTAACATTATGCTATTACTATTACACTATTAACTCCTTGATACACACAACTGTCAAAATATACATTGACAGCTGCAAATGAAATAAGCGCAGCAAGAGAACCAATCAGCATCGCGGAAAAGCGACTACAATAAACTTCACATCTCCTTTTTAGAAGAGGATTTTACCTGTGTTGCACATCACCCCAAGAAAATTTGAAAATGCTAAAACAGACGTTTTTGAAAACTCGAAAAATTTTTAGGAAAAATTTAAAATTTTGAAAATCTAATCACGCAGAATTTTAGTATTTTCCTTCCTCTACATTATACAGCCATGATATATTCAAGAATTTGATTTTTGGATATGTTTTCCGAGCAACGAAAAAAAGTGTTGCACATCACCCCACACTACCTTACGTGTTGCGTGCAACTTACGAGTTTGCAAATTTTCACAAGTCTTGTCGCATATTTTGAGAGCGACAGAAAAGACTAAGGGCCTTGGCACATAGAAAAACTTAAGCAGTAAAACTTAAGCAGTAAGAAATCAACAGTATGGATTCGCTACCGCTTAGGGCCGTGCCTTAAGTTCTTGACTGTGATTGACTGATTTGCTTACTGCTTGAGTTTTACTGCTTAAGTTTTTCTATGTGCCAAGGCCTTAAGGCGGATGCGCAACACGCGTCTTCACAACGTGTGTCGACGGATAAGCGGCGAGATCGAGAGATCGAAGGAAGGGATCGATAGAGCGAGGTAAACGTGTAAGAAACGCACGTGGTAGCAGTAGAGCGGGCGAGCTGTGAGACGAAGCAAGCGGTAGTAGAAAGTAAGCGGCGATTATTGAAACAATTGTTTGCGGAAGGATCAAAGGTAAAGGTAGAGGTGAAAGAGATAAGCGTGATAGGTCAGAGGGAGAGAGGGGGGGAGGGAGAGAAAGCAGAGTAAAGGATTGGAGAGTAATTAAATGTGTGTGTTACAGATAATCAAAGAAAGATGGAATGCAGAGGGAAGATAATAATAGAGAAGGAGGCGGTGGAAAAGATAGTGGAAGAGAAAGTATGGCAGATGATAAAGGAAGTTAAGGAAAAATGTAAAAGAAGAGAGGAGGAGATGAAGGAGGAGGTAGAGAGATTGAAAAGAAAGGTGGATAGGATGGAACAGAGCGGGGGCAAAAGGAAGAGGAATGATAGTGAAGAGAGTAAGGGTAAGACTGATAAGAGGAAATGGTGGGCGGAGGAGTCTGAAAGGAGCGACAACGAGAAGAGAAGGAAGAATGTGATATTAAGGATTGAGAAGGAGAGATGGGAAGGAGAGAAATCAAATTGGGAGAAGGTGAAGGAATTGTTTGCGGATGGATTAAAGGTGAAAGTGGAGGTAAAAGAGGTACGCGTGATAGGACAGAGAGGGAACTGGATGACGATATTAGTAAAGATGGGGAGTGAGGAGGATAAGTGGAAGATTTTGGAGGCAAGGAGAAAGGAAGGGAGTAGATTAAGTGTGAAAATGGACGAGGATAAATCGGTGGAGACAAGATTAAAAGAAAGAGAGGAGAACGAAAGGAGAAAAGAAAGGAGAGTGGAGGAAAGCGGAAGTTGGAAGAAGACTGAGGAGGACGAGATTACGAAAAGGATGGAGGAGAGTCGGTTGATGGAGTCGAGCAAGAAGGAAGATGATAGGGAAAAAAAGTAAGGACAGTGAAAGAAGGAAGGAGGGCGCCGAACGCGGGGTGGGAGAGAGCCGGACAAAAGCACAGTATAAGTAAGAACAGTAGGTTCACTCCGTGTCGAAGCCTTTGTTCTTCGTGGCAAACGTCCGCCATGATGTTGGTTGTGCGAGCGTGTTTTATTTCAACCGCTTACTAGAAACCGCTTGATAATTGTATAAGATAAAAAAAAATATAAGAAATATATATTAATTAAATATTTGAAGCAAAAATGTCACAACACATGCACATAAGTAAAAAATACATGCGCTTTTTATTTGAATAATAGAAACCGCTTGTGATAATTATATAAGAAATGAAAAAAATATAAGAATTTACATATTAATTAAATATTCAAAACAAAAATGTCACGACACATTTTATTCATGTATATTTTATTCATTTTATTTATGTATTAATTTTTTCATGTATTTATTTATTTATTATCTTATTACATAATATTCAAATAGCATATTTTTATTATTGTATTTATATATGTATCGGCGCGTATTGTATTTGTATTTATTTAAAAATTTTTTTTAAATAAAATTATAATGAGTAATAAAAGTGGTTATCGATATGTATTTAAAGATTGTGGGATCAAAGGAAACTATTCTGATTTCCGAAAGATTCAGAAAGGTACGTATTCATTATAACAAATACATGAATACATAAATACATTAAATACACATAAATATACATAAATACATTAACACTTTAATACATAAATAAATATGCTATTCGTATATTATGTAATAAGATACATAATAAATAAATACATTTGAAAAAATTAATACATAAATATATTTAATGCATTCAAGTCTTAATATATTAATAATGTATTAATATATTTATGTATTAATTTTTTTAAATGTATTTATTGATTATGTATCTTATTACATAATATACAAATAGCATATTTATTTATGTATTAATGTGTTAATGTATTTATGTATTTATGTGTATTTAACGTATTTATGTATATTCATGTATTTGTCATAATGAATATTATACGTACCTTTCTGAATCTTTCGGAAATCGGAATAAAGTTTCCTTTGATCCCACAATCTTTAAATACACATCGATAACCACTTTTATTACTCATTATGATTTTATTTAAAAATTTTTTTTAAATAAATACAAATACAATACAACTGACGCGCCGATGTATCTAACCAAATGAACTGTCAGATGACAGCCGCCATGTTATTGATTGTGCGAGTCGCCATATTCATTTACCAACTTTTTAGGGGAGTGAACCTACTGTTCTTACTTATACTGTGACAAAAGCGAAGAGGCCCGCCAGGAAGGAGGGAGGCAGAGAGATGCGGATCTGGAGGAAACGGAGGGAGAGTGACAGAGGGGTGCCGGATGAAAGGGGAGGGGAAAGGAAATATGATGTTAGGTCGCATATGGCCAGGTTGGGTTACGGGTATATGTGTAAAGGGTTGGGTACGTCCCTGCAAAACGCCATGTGAAATGTTTGTGATTAAAGCTGATCTGTCAGAAATAGTCAAATTTAATGTAGTTTTATGAAATATGTCAAGCATAAAATAAATATATACACACAATATAAATTTCAATATTTTTGAAATGCTTATTTCCCTCTCTCTTTCTCTCTCTCTCTCCTCCCCTCTCTTATTCGTTATATCATAGAAGAAGATATGTTCATGTATAATATAATATTTTAGTAATGATATTTATTTGTCGAAAATTGTATAGGGGAACGGGGGGTAGCCCCGGACAGTGGGTAACCCCAGACATTATTAAAATTCAAGTATACCGCGTATCTATGGCCATTGTTTAAACATTCTAATATGTCCTTCTGCGTATCTCGACATATGCAGAATGTTTAAACAATGGCCATAAATACGCGGTATGCTTGAATTTCAATAATGTCCAAGGCTACCCACTGTCCGGGGGATACCCCCCGTTCCCCTATACAAAATGTCCTATTTTAAATGTCCCAGGCAAATATCTCGAAAAATATGGAAGATACGGAAAAATGTTTTAGACAAAAGTTGTAGGATCAAGGGGGACAAATAATGGTGAAATCAATTTTCGAAAAAATCGATTTTTTTATATCACATGAAGGTCATCACTATTTTAAAATAGAATTGATGACTTTTTTTTACATATGATTATGTAAAAAAATACATATAAATATGATTCTTTTAATTATTCTACATATAAAAGTATTAAGGTAAAGTTATCAAAAAATTAATAGTTTACGAGATATTTCATATTTTATTTTGGCACATTTTGACATGAAATATAAAACATCTCGTAAACTATTCATTTTTTGATAACTGTATCTTAACTCTTTATATACAGAATAATATAATGAATCAATTGTAAAGAAAACATATCGTTGCTTTGCAAAAAAATTATGCAATTTCCAGTATGCAACTACACGTCTTCTTTATAATCGATAATCGATTTATGTATACACTGGAAGAAGGAATAATACTACAGAATTGCATATAAATTTGTTTATTATTATCTGTATAATATATTTGAAACAATATCATTCTACAACATTGCATAAAAATATACAAAGACATGAAAAAATGTCTTGACTCATTCGATAAAACATGTTCATGAATAATTGTCTAGCGTTGCATCGCTGTTACTAGAAACGAAACGATTCGATATGTCGTTTGTAATTTGCAGTTTAATTAACTGATGTCGAATTGAAACAAAAATATTGAACTGTGAGAGTCTTACAATACACTCCATAATTATTTTTAAAAACAATTCAAATTTAGCCACAGGCAAATACAAATAATTTCAGTTTAATATTTATAATAGAAATAAGTTACAAATATTAAGCAAAACATCGTTCCTGTGGGCCTATTCTGTAACTCTTAACGACAGTTTCGTTATCGTTATATTGTCGTTACGCAGCTTTTTTTACCATATATAATATGTGCGCAACGCAAATATAACGACAACGAAACTGTTGTTAAGAGTTACAGAATAGGCCCACGGCGCTCGCAAATTAACGACATTATTTAGGCTGCGTTTCGATATTCACTGCCAGTATTGAAAATCTATAGTTTATGTCACATATTACTATAGATTTTCAGTACTGGCAGTGAATATCGAAACGCACACGGAGAGAATTGTTCGTTATATTTTACCGTTAAATTCACTACAAACTTGGGACGACTTGGCAACCAATCAAATATTATCGGTAACGATAGGAATTTTTGAAATATACAGGACATTTTACAAACAACGTAATACAAGTTACCAAGCAGATTGGTAATTTTTGAAAAATTATTGAAATAGTAGTATATATTTTAGTAAAATTAATCAAACATATTTTATATTTTATTGTAATAGATATTAATATTTTTATTATGGTAGATATTAATCAGAATAGCTCGCATAAAATTCTTCGTAATACATGTTGTCCCACGACTATCATAATTTTCAGGGTTAAAAGAAAATTCTCTCTGTGCAGCCTTAGAAAACAGATTTCTAAAAACAGTTGAAATTAAAAATTACAGCGATCGAAAATGAATCAATTCTCGCATTATGTTTCTTATGCAATGAAAGAAAATTACTGTGTTTCATCAATTTTTTTTTGGAATGCGCTGCACAAGAAGCGTAAGTTTAATAATCAGATAAAGAAATAAGGACTCCCCGGGAGCAGATATCTTGACTTTATCATAAACATGTTTAGAGAGTACGTAGGCCAAAAATAAAACTCGGTTTGAAACTTTGTAGAAACTTGTTTCGTCATTAACGAAGGATCCATTTCGTGCGTATTTGGTCGAATGAATTTCAAAATTTCTTGGCGAAGTTTTAGCCGCATTCTCGTACGAACGCAATTACTGTTTTCTTTTGAGATCATTGATCGAAGGATAACAATGATAATTATATTATTAATAATAATAATAATAATAGTAATAATTAATAATATATAATGATAATCATACAATAATATAATTATATTACTTAATAATAATAATAGTAATAAAAATAACTATCCGTAAAGTATCCCTTACCAGGAGAGATATATCTATAACTTATGTACATATCCCGTGCGTGTATGATCCTCACTCTCTGTTTCTTTTCTTTTTTTCTTTAAATTACGTATCGTTAAGATAATTTACTATTACTCAGCAACATAAATAATAATGTAACACTATTATTTACAAACTCGCTTTCTCTCTCTCTTTCTCTCTCTCGCTCGCTCGCACACACTCTTTCTATCTCATTCGTTCTCTCTTTCTTCCGCTCTCTCTTTATTGCTGCCTCGCTTAATCGCGCGCGTTGCATGCGGATCTGGTTCGATGATCGACGATGCACCCCTCGATCGCGAACGCGTGGCAATCGCGGAATCCTTCGTTTAATCCTTCGTTAACACTTTCCCAAGGAAATTACAAAAGGATCTATTTTTCTATCTATTCAACCTTGGTGGACATGATGGGAATCGAGTAAACAGCCATCCGTTAGATCGGGAAAGTATTAAAATCGACCGACGTCTCGCTGTTCTTCTAAACTTCTAGGTGTATGTGTGTGTGTGTGTGTATGCTTTATTTTATTCATCAAGCGTTAATAATAATATACGTTATCACAAATCGTCGCGCGCGACTAGCGGTGGGGCATCGCTCCCGCGCCGCGGAAGCGATCCGGCGAAAGGAGAGGAGCTTCCGGTCGCGCTTTCCGCGAAAGTGCGGCGCGAAATCGGCGCCGTCTTTCGCAGCTTCCTGAGGTATTACACACATACGCCATTGATCTTACATGTGAAACAGGCAATTTTATAAACAGAAAAAGAATGATTTGAAAATATCTTTAGTTTTAACGTGGAAATCTTGAAATGAGATTATATTGCGTTAAATTTGCTTGAAGAAAACTTGCTTGAATGAAGTCATTATAAGTGCAACCCCAAGAAAAAAATGTTGAAACAAAAAGTTGAAATTCTTATGAGAAGATTATAATAGTGATCTTGCTTACATATGAAACAATCTATATCTTCTTACAAGAATTATTTTTATAAGAATTTCAACTTTTTATTTCAACATTTTTTTTTCTTGGGGTTGCACTATATATAATGACTTCATTCAAGCAAGTTTTCTTCAAGCAAGTTTAACGCAATATAATCTCATTTCAAGATTTCCACGTTGAAACTAAAGATATTTTCAAATCAAGAACATTCCTTTTTTTCTGTGTAACAATTCGGAGAACCGTCGTATCCTACCGCGAAATGCCGCGCGCCCTGATTCTCGGGGGGGTCGGTGCATCGCAATCCGTCTTGCCCTTCGAAAGCGATCCCGCTCTCTCGGTCATTCTCGCCTCCGAATGCATCCGAGATTAGCCCGCGCGATCGTCGATCATCGCAATGTGACGCCGAAACGGAAACCGCCCGGCCGCGGCCGGTCCGTTTCGCGTCCGCTTTCCGTTATTACACGTTCTATCTACTTCTCTCTTTTCCCGTGTCTACGTATTTACAGCGACGAAGGAAAAGAAACCGATGCGCCGCGCGTCATCGTCGCGCGTGGCCTCTTCATCGATAATCGCCTAAACTCACTTCTCTCCTCCTCCTCCTCCTCCTCCTCCTCTCTTTTTGTTTTATATATATATGTATATCAAAACCATTTCGCGTAGAAATACTGATCCCACTAAATGTCCCTCGCGGTGGTTAATTGATATCTAAATTTTCGGCAGACCGTCTTACGACAGTCTTCTCTCGTTTCAGGATAAACTTCTCTCTCCTTCGTCGTTTCTCGCGATAAAAAAAGAAATGAAGACTGCGAGGGAAGGAAAGGATTCCCGACGAAGAGAAGGCAAATGCCGAACAACCCGCCCGTATTAACCCAGACAGCACGCATGTCCAAAATCGGGACATAAGACGTCTTAAAGATATGTTTAAGACATATTTAAGACGTCTTATGATACGATGTCTAAAAGACGCGTTAAACACGCGTTTGTTTAAACGCTTATTATCGGGAACAAAGGTTCCACGACACCGCGAGCATTATATCCCTCGTTCGTGTCGCCGCGCGCCGTTGCGTCGCGAAAGGTCAACGTGGTAATTGATATCGCGTTTGACAATAGAGGATTTTCGCGAGTGGCTCGAGCCCGTCGTCATCATGTCGGAGCATTGTCGCGAGGAAACGTGCGAATGCGGCGTCGTCGGCCAGTGGATCGTTGTTCTGCTTGCGCAGCGTTTTGGATCGACAAAAACGTAGCTCGTGCGAGACGCCCGCAGCAGATTCGAACGAACGGAACGAGTGACGAGCCATAGGTACCTAAAACGACTAAGCGCTAACGACTTCCGGGGAACCATTTTCGGACACGCTTCGTCGAGGTCAACGCTTCCGCGCGCTTCGTCGTTGAAATGTAATTCGGGAATCCGGGACGATATTGACGCGATTAAACAGGACGGGATCAAACAGGTGCGAACGAGTGAGAATGATCGAAACTCGTCTCGGAGCGGACGACGATGACGACGATGACGACGACGAATCGCGCAAGTTCCGGGATGCACGAAATCGAACAGAGCCGAGCACGTGGAGCAATTACCTTATCACGATCGCAATTCCGCGAGGAGCCGGGACGGCGAATTGACATTTTCGGGGTACGCGATTCTCGCCAAGCTATCCTTTTCCCCGCCGTCGCCGTCGCCGCCGCCCTTGTAATCCTTATCCCTCATCGCAGCGGCGGCGGCGGCGGCGGCGGCGCCGGCGCCGGCGGCTCCTACCCACCTACCCCCTTGCTCCCATTCTCAGCCTGCTCGTTTTCTCTCCCTCACGATGATATTGATCCTCCTGCCGCGAGGCCCACCCACGAGCAGCAACATTAGGCTGCCATTCGACCTAGTGTAGAACCGTATCGCAGATGGAGACGCGCGAATTTGACCTAAACCCCCGTGAGCCTATTCCGTAACTCTCAACGATTTGGTTTCGTTATCGTTATGTTGTCATTGCGCAGTCTTTTTCTACCGTATATAATATCTGCGCAACGCAAATATAACGATAACGAAACTGTCGTTAAGAGTTATCAATACCCCCCTGTTTCGCCCGACGATTTTCCGTATGGAACGGAACAGTGCCGTAGGAAAATGAAAGAAAATGAAACAAAATTTGGGATCGTTTTTTTTTTGTAAGCCGCAAAAGGAAAGACGTATGCGGCCGGCAAACGAAAATCCCGATTCCAATTCTTGCGAGGGGGAGGGGGTATAGATATATTGGGAAAGAGATAAAACAGGGATGCATAGTAGAAAATCTCGCGTTGCACGCCGATCGCGAAACGTTCGCGTTATTGGCGGCGGGATAACGTGCCGGATAACGCGCATTAATTTTCGGACGGATCGATACGATACGCGATAAGCCGCCGATGGTTTATCGTCCCTGGGATTTTCCGCGTGGCGAAACGGATCGAATTTATCTCGTTCGGCTAATCATGGAGTTTCCGATAACGCGGCGTTACTGACGGCAACGTGACGTCACTGACGAGACGGAGATTTTGGAAAAGTTCGAAGTTTCGGTGAAGAGATATATATATCTTTGTAGGAACTCAACGCTTTTTATTAATAACAATTCAACATGGAATTTATCCTATATACGAAATGCCCGTGTTATATAATGTTTCTTTTATAAATATTTATAAATAATACGATATATATGCGTCCCAACCAAGGTCACCCTCGAGAAATTAACACGTCGCAACCTTCGCCTCGATTCGCTCCTTTCACGATCGACTGTCGACAGTGTGAAAAAATCAACGTTTTCAACGATGCAGCATCGCGATTACCTGTCCTGTCTATGCGTACGTGCGTAGGTTCCCTTTGCGCAAAACCTCGTACAATGTTGACACCGTGTGGCTAATTTTCTAACAAGTCGGTAACAAACGGCTCAAATTGTTTTTTTTTTGTTTTGTTAGGCACATTGCTTCCTTCTCCGCAATCCGTTCAAAAAAGAGAGACAACGATCCACTGTGACAATCGACATCACGCACTTTGCTCTCTCGGTTGGTCCCTGATGCTCTTTCCTATAACAATACGCAATTCTACCTCCTCGCTCTTCTCTTTTCTTCCCTCCCCTCCCCTCGCTCGCGTGAAACGTACAAAACGGACAAACCAATATAATAGATTTTTGTCGATTTTTCTCAAAGTTCATTTTACAAATGTATTGACGTGAGAATCAGACCTCTAATCTTCTTCTTCTTCTTTTTCTTCTCCTTTCCCCCCCTTTTTTAGATTATGTTTTGTGGCCCCAATATTTTACAAGATAGTGTCACCCCACCCGATTGAGAGAAATTTAAAAAATGATTATTATTATTAGTATTATTATCTTCTAATCCACTTGGCGCGGGACTCGCTAATTTCTAGCAAAGAGTCGCGGACAAGCGACAATAAAATCCGATCGGAAGTCTTCGTGCACACTTTCGGCGAACGGTCGAGGATGTGCTCTTCTGCGAATGTACATATAAGCGCGGGATTCAATATCTGCTTCTCTTATATTATAACATTAATAATCCTTTCTGTCGTGTATTCTTTTTTTCCTTTTAAAAACAGTACTTTTGATTAGACGAACCACAGATCGCTATCTTTTTGTTATCTATGGAATGTATCGCTATGGAAGAATAGTCACAGATTCCTTTCTCTCTCTCTCTCTCTCTCTCTCTCTCTCTCTCTCTCTCTCTCTCTCTCTCTCTCTCTCTCTCTCTCTCTCTCTCTCTCTCTCTCTCTCTCTCTCTCTTTCTCTCTCTCCTCTCTCTCTCTCTCTCTCTCTCTCTCTCTCTCTCTCTCTCTCTCTCTCTCTCTCTCTCTCTCTCTCTCTGCCTTCCTTGTAGCATCGAACTACATTGCGATTTGTTATACATCGTTAACAGTCCCGAATACATACGAACATAAAGCGGAAACTTTGAGATTTTGTTCGTTATTCATGATTTCTTAAAAATCCGGAATAAAGTATAAGAGAGGTCACCGTTTGACGAAATAAATAACCAAAAAAAAGAACAAAATGATGAATATATTTCGACGATACACTCCGCGCGAATTCCCGAGAAACGATTGCCCCTTTTAGAAAATACGAGTAGTTCGCCGCGTCGAAAATGGAATCTACCTCACCGTGATTATTTTGTGTGCAGCTTCGACATAGCGCGACACAGCACATTCGGTATTGAAACTTAATAAATATATATACCGATCGACAAATGTGCTCTGTCGGCTGATACATTCGTTTTCACATCTTTTATCACACGCTCCCTCTCAGCCGCGCATAGTTTCTTCGTGCACGCGTCTCCACTTGCATATTACCATCGTCGTTAATCACTATTATCATCATAATATTTATCTATATATTTTAGGTTCCTTATTCTTATGTAATCGGCTAAACTGTGCGACCTTAACGCCTCGAAATTCTTCTAGTTTTTTAATATCTATGTACAATGACGAATCCTTTTATCCTTGTATTAGCGCTAACAATGCAGTTTAGGAGGAAGTTCTTTTTCTCATCCTTCTTATCGTAAGAATCTCCCGATGTACGGACCCGATCAGATCAGCGTGCGCGATTTCACGTCGCGCGACGCAAACTCATAAAAATGAATTGAATGTTTGATAATTGACTTGCTGTTAATTGTAAATATGCCGTTAATGGCATAATTAAATACGCTACCTTCTAATCGTTACGTTACTACATTATTATTTCCATAATAATGTAATAATATAACGATATATGATTACGTTATTATGATATAATAATATAATATAATCGTTACATTGTTACATTATTATCCTTATAAAGTATTAACGCCCGGCCGAGCTCGTCGATCCAGAAATCTTGGAGGTTTTCCAACGACGAGCCGGCGCAAGGTAACCAGTTTTTGTCGGCCGAATATATAGGTTCAGTCGAGTAAACCCTAATCGCGGCTTTCGTATCAATATCTCTATCTACTCGCGCGGATTTCGACGTGAAAAATCAAGAGAGAGGAGAATCGTCTTGCGGAATGCCCGTCGAAGTCATCGCAGTTTCGTCGAAGTCGTCGACGCGAGCACTCGAAAATTTATCGATCGTTCTCGATATAGCCGGCCGTGGGCGAACTTGAAAAGAAAATAGGAACCGCGGTCTCTCGCGACGTTTTGTCCTCCTTCAAAGCGCGGCATCATTTCCCGACAAGAAAACGAGAGATAGAACGATTTCCACGTACCTCTTGATATCCCACGCTACCACGTCACCACGGGCTAAACTCCCTCGCCCTTCGGCGGTTATTATTACAAAATTAAATTTTACTAAAATGTGATTGCCTAGAAGAATAGTCGGCGGCCGCGGAAGCGGTGACCGAGAATGCAC
Organism: Temnothorax nylanderi; assembly: GCF_030848795.1. NCBI lineage: Eukaryota > Metazoa > Arthropoda > Insecta > Hymenoptera > Formicidae > Temnothorax > Temnothorax nylanderi. The sequence continues at coordinate 80,562 of NW_027249607.1, read as the reverse complement.
TACGACCGGCTGTGGGACGTTGTCGCACCGGTGGGTAACTGTCACTCTCACAATTGTCTGTTCTCAAATATAACAAAGTACCTGGATATCACCAACCTGCGTCCGTCCCCTCAGCATCGAGTTCAAAAGAGTCAGCAAATTTCTTTATTATATTACTATTTTCATCGATCGTTCCGTTTAGAACTCTCATAAGATTTGAAGGTCGAAAAAGGACATTCGGGTCGACGCTCTCTTCCAAAAAGGTACTGACAAAGAAATCGATTCGACTGATACAATGAGGGAAATCACGATGAAAGGCAGGTCGATACGCGGACGGACGAAAAGAAATTCGTCGGTATCGTCGCGCCAAGTATATACTTTAGGGGGACGGTCGGTCTCACTCGTCAGCCATTCCTAGTAAAACCGGCATACCGCCAGACACCGACATCTGAACCGACCACACAGCAGGCGTGGTCCCATTACATCATATCGAGATTAAAACCGGCCGCAGAGTCGAGAGAATTAAGCAGCTCTTGGGCGCTGAAGTTCGACGTGTCTCCCGGAGGAAGGTTCTCCAGGAATTCGAGAGTAAAGTCAGGGGCCACGGACGGGTCCGTAGTTGCGGCTGGTGGTGGCGGCTGAGTGTGCTGCTGCGGTGGTGGTAGACTGCGCACTCCCGGACTGCCTCCGCCGTACTGCTGATGCGGATGCAAGGGAGAACCTAAACATACAATTCATCAAATCCAATTAAATGTGCCTAATATCGCTATGGGTACTCAGGGCACAAAATACGGGACAGATAATCTCACACGGTGATTCCGTTTGATACTCTTTAAATCTCATAGAGTGGTTTCGCCACTAATATATTAGAATGATTGCGATAGCCACTCTAAAAGAGAAGGTTGTCATTCTAATTTGAGTAAATGCGGGCACTCATATAAGGTAGGAGTGAATTTTTTACTCAAATTTTTAGAGCACCTATTCCACCGTAGTGATACGACCTCACTCTATAAAGGCTATTCTACAATTGCGTAAACGTGGTCGTAAGTAGTTGTAAGAGTGTTGTACGGCGTGGTTGTAAAGCGGTACTGCGGTTGTAAAGTGTGTTGTGGAAGATGGTTGAACTTCATCTTTCACGACTACGCCAGATGTGAACGTAAGAGTCAACCAATCAGAGTGCATTCGAAATACACACTGTACTCTGATTGGTTGCTTTAATCAAGTTTACAACGTATCGTTACTCTATTGTAGATTGATCCGTTGTACAAGATTCACGACTACTACTACTCCTACTCCTACAACCCTACGTTTACGCAATTGTAGAATAGCCTTAAGGTGATCCTAAAGCCAAATTACCGACAATTGCAGGGAAGGGTCTAGCTTTGCGTAGACTGCACAGAACTTAATTTTTTTTTACACAATTGAAGTATGCACGAAAACACATTGCGCGAGTGTTGATTTCAAGACAAAAATCGAAAAAAATTACAAAAATACATTTCATAAAAAATTGCCTATTGCCTACAATAGCCTTACGACTACGTTTTTCTCTGCCTTACCCTACGTCCACGACTACGACACTTACGTCTCGTTCTCTGCCATCAGCCTAAGTAACGCACAAGCTTTGGCGTATTCTGACAATCAGAATACGTCAAAGCTTGTGCGTTACTTACGTTCACGACTACGACTGTCGTATATCGCTACGCAATGTTATGTGCTTCGGCTCTAAAGCTAGTGAATCACGATTCACTAAAGATCGACTGATAAATGACTCTAACAGAGTGAAATTTTCTACTCAAAATTATAGAGTGACATAATTCACTCCTATGGACACTGATCTACTGCACTCGAAAAGAGTGCCCTTTCACTCAAATGGAATGCGATTTCACTCCAACTTATAAAGCGCAATTTTACTCTTTCTTAGAATGGCGAATCACTCGAAGTGCACAGGCTCAATTTTCACTTTTCGTTACACTTGCATTTTATTTGTTTTGAGTGATATTCCACTCTTCGACTTTTAGAGAGTATGTATGACCAATAAAAAAAATTGACCCTCCAACACGTCGTAACATCATTGTTTCCGGTGTAGTCTCCTTGAGATATCTCACGGATAACTTACCGGTTCCGGTAACGTTGACCGAATTTACGGATGTTGTCTGTGACATTTGCATCTGCAACGACATCTGATTGTTGTTCTGTTGCATGGCCAGCGTTTGCTGTTGGTGCTGTTGCGTCAACAGCTGCTGCATCTGCGTGCTGTTGGCCATCCCCGAGCCGGCTATACCCCCGTTTTGCGAGCGGATTAATTGTTGATGTTGCATCTGCGCCGCGGTCATTTGCATTGTGCCGCCCGCGCCACCCATGCCGAAAGCACCTGCAAAAAATTGTACGATCCGATAAAATCCCCGCATGTCAATTCTGCGCAAATAATTTTGACGAATAATAGCGAGTAAAAATTCGCCGGGACGCGCTTAACTCTCTATGAATCTAATTTGCTTTTATGCGTTCGTATCCAAACAAAACGAAGCGACACGGGCATTCGCGTTCCCCGACGGAAACGAGGGCTTCGCTCGCAAGAGCGAACTCCGAGTTAACGCGAAATGAGTTCTGACATCGGCAATCACTAATTCGCGACCATCAATACGATGATACATCCGGCGACTCTATAGAGGAAGTTTGGGTAAGGTGAAATACTCTTATAAATAGAACCACCGCAATATCTAAAATATTGAGTGTTACAATCTAGCAGTGGAATTACTGGTTGTCGGCTCCATAATCTAACATACAAAGCGGCAGCATAGTACAACGTGTCGTTAAATAACAAATTGAAATGGAAAATTTGGCGTATACCGCATACAGCGTGAGGTTAGTAAACTTTTATTTTGCAGTTAATATTCTTAATCGCTTTTTGTTGCATGTAAAACTAAGATAGAACTTTAGTGTAGTATATGATGCAGAGGGTAATAATAAGCACACCTGACTTATATGATTTGAGTTTAATTGAGTAAACACACAGAAACTTTTTACGGGCGCAACGTACAAAGGTACAGTTTTTTTGGGGGGTTAGATCCCTCGGATGAGGGAAATTAAGTGCCTTCAGCACCACCTTAGGGCTATATGACACTGTGTATATGTATGAGTGTACGTGTAACTGTGTGTTTATGTCCGCGATGTAGTGAACTCGGTATGCCGTAGGTGCGTTAGAGCCACCGCACAAGACTCTCGTATGGTCACGTAGCGTAACGTAACGTTAGTCAACGCACAAGAAACGTATAACGCCGTAACGGCCGTAACCAATATACGTGTCTTGTGCGTTGGCTTACGTTACGTTATGCTACGTGACCATACGAGAGTCTTGTGCGGTGGCTTCGCACACAAAATTGCATAGGCTGCATATGCATAGCATAAGACCGCTAAACCAATGAGCATCTAGCATAAAGTCGCCATATTGATTTACATAAGATGCTCATTGGTCCAGCGGTCTTATGCTATGCTTATGCAGCCTATGCAATTTTGTGTGCGATGGCCTTTAGAGCCACCGCACAAGACTCTCGTATGGTCACGTAGCATAAAGGAGGGTCCACATTATCGAGCAGAACCGCGAGCCGAACTTCGCCACGAACCGACATTATCGAGCCGACAAAGTTTGGCTCGATAATGTGGACGCATGATCGGTTCGCGGCGAAGTTCGGCTCGCGGTTCTGCTCGATAATGTGGACCCTCCTTAACGTAACGTAAGCCAACCCACAAGAAACGTATATTGGTTACGGCCGTTACGGCGTTATACGTTTCTTGTACGTTGATCTACGTTACGTTACCATGCGAGAGCTTGTGCGGAGGCTCTAACCGATACGTTTCTTGTGCGTTGACTAACGTTACGTTACGCTACGTGACCATACGAGAGTCTTGTGCGGTGGCTCTTAGGCCCAAGGAATTGCGCGGATCACTTCCCCCTGCGGCCACAAAAGTACAGCCGAATCGGAAAAGTTAGATAGGCGCGGCGGCGAACATAACGAAAATCGACTGGCAACGACCCTAGAGATAATAAATCCAATCGATAAAGAAGCCGGTAAAGAAGAGCAAGCTAAACACAATAGAGGGCTAGAGTCACACGAGCGCGCGCTTAAAACAAAGTTGAGGAATGTCACTATGTTATCCTCCTATATGTATAATAAGAACCATTAAAAGAATACTCATCAATAACTAAATACTATTACAATAGTATACTTAGCAAGTGTCATATGGTGTACATTTCTATTTTATACGACGAAAAGGTAAAAATAGTGATGTCGGACAAGTCGAGATAGTTCTCTTTCTTAAATGCGTTTTATTTTATGAGTAAAGTTTATGAGTAAAAAGTTTATATTATTCTGAGTATATATTATTACATTAATAAAAAAGTTTTAAACATGTTTCATACATTTTTATATCACAAATTACAGTTTGCAATAAAATAAATGTATAATTTAATAATTATTATAAACTATTTTATTATTAACACCTTAATCTTATTATTAATACTTTGAAACACGGTAAAAATTATTTTTTTTTTGTAAGATTAATGAAGTAGTTTACCTTGCTCGACACAGTTCAAATTAGCCGACAAAAATCTATCATCGAAAATTTTGCTATAACATTTAACTCACTATAAATAAACGAAATTAATTAGGAACACGTTGTAACAAACATTTGGCATTACTCTGCGTAAACAAAGTTCATTTATCTTTAATAGTTTTCAAGTTATATTGAAAAAGGCTTAGGGTGGTTCAAAATACCCGAACTTCCTCTATCTCTTTCTTTTTTTTCTTTCTCTCTTTCTCACCTTGGTGACCTTGCTGGTTGAATTGTGAGCGCATTTGCGCCTGAAAGCCTTGCTGCTGTTGCATCAAAACGTGTCGCCACTCCTGCTGGGCGCCGCGACCCGCGATGCTGTTCCCAAGGCCGTCCGGAGGGCCGACGCTGACGTTGGGCGGCCGTTGATTGTTGGTTCTCGGGTAGCCTAGCCGCTGGTGCATCTGATGCATCCCGCCGATGGCGGCCATTCCGCCGCCGCCCATGTACATATTACCACCGGCTGCATGTAACGCCTGCTGCTGCTGCTGTTGCGCCATTTGCGGCCTCATCATCGGACCTGCGAAAAACATCCACACGTACCATAATGCCGGGACGTTGCTTAGCGTTGCTTAGCTGTTGTTACTTAAACTCGAAAACTGCGAGAACGAAGAATGTTTTGCGGCCGGGTCGAATGCATTAAATTCAACCAAATCGAGATTGTGAATTGTGACGGCGCGTTACGGCAAAATTTTAGAGGAGAGAGAGCGCGCGCGCGCGCGCGGCGAGGATCTGCAGATTTCCTTCGGTTTGGATAGAATCTCGGGAAAACCGGCGTCGACCCGATCAATAGGAGAGTCTTGTAGAGGCCAAGATATATAAGGATAGTTTCGACTCCCTCCGTCTCCTCGCCACCCCTTGCCTGCCTCCTCGGCCTTTCTCCCTCTAGCTTGGAGCGAATCCAGCGGAACGTCAGCATCACGTTTACGCTCGGTTGAATTCTTTCCGCGGTAATATTCAACAACGTGTAACCCGCGCCAAGATGTTGAACAACGGTGAACACGAAATATCTGTTTATCGCCAAGCAACGGATCTTATTGCTGTATTATTGCTAATTTTTTTTTCCGCGAAATTATCCAGCTCTTATATGTCGAGATCTGGACGTTAAACTGTAAGGTAGATACGAACAAACGTGTAACGGGGCCGGTGAGATTATTTCTCATCGAACTTACCCGACGGCGGCATAGGTTGTTGCGTAACTCTGCGCATGGGTCCGGCATTGGCGAACCTCGCTTGCTGACCCATACCGATACTGGCGTGCATCATCTGTGCCTGAGCCGCGGCCTTGTATTCGGGCGGTGGCGGCCTTACACTTCCCATTCCACCCGCCATATGCTGTTGCTGCTGCATCACCTGTAACAGCAGAGACGCACGAAAATCAGAAAAGAAAAGATAAGAATGATATGTAGAGTGACTTGACAGAGACAGGACGCTCTAATCTTAATTTAACTAAATTCTAGGACGTTCTAGAAATATCGCGTGCTAGAAATATCATCTTATCGCATCTCCAAAGGCAAACACACATTCACGTGTCCCATTTTTGGTGACTCGCTTCGAACGGTGAGACTTGGAAAGTCGTCTCCGACGCCGCGCGCCGGTTCAAGAATCGGCGAGCGCGCGCCTGAAAATCGCAACGCGCCGCGCGCGATTTTAAGGTCGGCTCTTTCGCGGAGCCTCGAAAGAGCGAGAGAGCAGAAGGGCGTTGCTCGCCTAATCGCAGGTTGTTGCTCGGTCGAGAGTGGAAAGAGAGGAAGCGAGCGGAGGAGAGAGCGGCGCGAGAGGGGGCGAGCGAAAGGGTGAACGTATCCGAACGGCGCGGCGTGGAAAGCGACAGGCGGGCTCTCCGCTTCGACTGCATCGGCGGCCGCCGATTCCCGCATATCGGCCACCGTCTGCATTGTCGTGCGTCTCTCCCTCGCCTCGGACTTTCCTCTCGCGGCCGCGTAACACCAGGAAGCGGGAAACGCAATCCCGGATGCTCTTGCACAACAAGATCGCCGCCCCGTCACCACGCGCCGATCCCGCTAAATCGCGCGCGCAGCGATGCGCTCAACGCGATCGCAATAGGTCACCGATTACGAGCGTCATTAATCACAAGAGAGAAGAAAGTTATACTTGCTCTTTCACTCGCGGGGGGCTTAAAAAAGTTTCTGAGAGTATTGAAAGTATTTCCCGTTGTTTTTTCCTTTTGTCATCGATTCTATCCGTGCGAGCCGATTTCGTAATTTTGCAAAAAGTTACCGAAGTATTTTATCATCTCGATTCGCATTTATGGTACCGCATTTATGGCATGAGAGATCGAATGGGTTTCTGTTACGAGTCCGGGCAATTCCTAGAACTCATAGATGACGTTGTACGATGATGTTCCTGTTGTTCCGCGCACGTTAACTATCCTAATGGATCGGAATGGATACGGGACCGATCATCTCGTCAATTCCAACATCATCGCGAGGCTACGAGTAAGCGTTAATCGAGATCTCGCGCTTATGCATGTTGCGGGTGAGTGCGGAAAACCGAAAGAGAACATACCGTGAATTCCGATGAAGATATCACTCTATCATTTATAACGCTTTCCGCTTTATATTAAAGACATTATTAGTACAATAGAATAATTACTGCAATAAAACATAATAAATATAATTAAATATATAAATAAAATATAATTCAATATATATAAATATTGTAGCATATGCAAGAGTATATTGATAAGGAACTGTGATTCAAGATGAAGCGATCCAAGAATTAGCCGCAAGAATTATGCCTCCTCAATTCATTGAAGCTGTTCTGTCCACTAATAAATAATCAATTGCATGAGCATTACACATGTATGTAAAAATGTGTTTCGAAAGAAAGCAATCGATTCGCGCATATTAACGTTGACCGAGCACTCCACGCCCGGGATAAAATTATTGGGCTGGCCGCGCGCGCCGTTCTGGATGATGCACCGCAGCACCGCTTTATCGCCTGCAGCTCATCCCTGGCAGAACGGGATGACTAACCAACTGCGCGAAACATACAATTAGTAACTGGAGCACGAGCGACCGTCGTCTTTGGTACCTTAGCATTATCGAGATAACAATAGGGCTGTCGCGGACTGAGGACTGAGTCATCCGCCGATAAGCGACCACGCGACACTCCGAGATCTCGACGAGCAGCTTCGTGTACGCAATTTCGCAATTGCTAGATCGACTTCCCGGCGATGCGATGCACGTCTAATCGCGCGACAATCGATCGTAGTTTTTCAATGAAAAGACATAAATCAGGCCGCACAACAAGAAATTACTTAATCCAATCTAAATCAATTTGAAAGTTTAGTTATGTAGAGTTGGAACTATTAGACGATCTTAAGAATTAGAAGAACTCAAACTAAGATGGTGTAGTTATCGCGCGGATCATCCCGGCCAGCCAATTTCACTTGTCCGATACTTGTGTTAGAGAAGAATTAACTCAGGCCGTTCTTCATATCCGCTATCGTGGTTCGGTTATTTAAAAGCGATATTCATTGTCGGATCTTATAATTAAGATCGTCTCAAATTAATCTTCAAACGCTGTACGACTCGTTTCATTGGCTTCGGAGTATCTTGAAAGTAAACTTAAGACGATCTTATATACAATAAGATCTGACTATGAATACCGGCCCCGGAAAGCGTTTGTTTATTCAAACCGTTGTTTAGATGAAATGAAGAGTAAGCCGCTATCTGCCGCCAAACTTCTAAAGCAGGGTCCACATTATCGAGCAGAACCGCGAGCCGAACTTCGCCGCGAACCGATCATGCGTCCACATTATCGAGCCAATTTTTGTCGGCTCGATAATTTCGGTTCGTGGCGAAGTTCGGCTCGCGGTTCTGCTCGATAATGTGGACCCTCCTTAACGATGTGATCGGTGGCTCGAATGTCGTTCAGATTAAATAAAGCGTGGGTCGCATATCAATAAAGAATGAAACGACTTAGCGAAAAGCCGCCCACGACATCGCGGTGCCTTCTATCATCCTACAGTTAAGAATGACTACTAAATCTTGAACATACTTGGATATATCTTATACTTTGATCGAAAAGTTCGATTGAAGGCTTTTACGGTGAAGAATTAAAGAGTCATTAAGAAAAAACATCGTCCTCTATCAAATCCTCGTTAAGCAAAGATAATCCCGAATTTTTTCTTCGTTAAAAGATCCTTAAGTAAAAGAGAAAAAAATCGGAAAGAATGTATACGTGAGGAAACTGACAAATTACAACGATTTGCGTTTTTGTGTGATATTCTTTGCGTACGCAATAAGCGTATCAAATGACGCTTAACGTCATCAAGAATCGTAAGGCCAACGCGATGAGCCAACGCGAATAAAAGCGTACGTATCGACGACGTTTAATCTTGCGTGAGGTAATCGCCGAGAACGCTAATTTGCCGATATCCCGCTTCCCTCGATATCACGGGGCTCCCGCAGGAAACTCCGCGGCGCGCGGCGCAAAAACTTTTTCGCCCATTGTTCCCCGTCTCGGAGAAAGAGCCCCCCGTTGTCCCCCGCGCTCACGCTATTTGTCCCATTTGTGTCGCTTCTTTCAACGCGACGGGGCAGAAGTTGCAAAAGACCTAGTAGCGGTACCTGTTGCATACGCGGACGTCGCGGGCTCTCTTCCTATTTCTCTCTTTCTCTTCCTCTTCCTCTCTTGCCGGATACGAGCTTAATGTCTCGGATAATGTGCCATCGCGCCGCGATCTTGCGATCATCTTACCTGCATAGGCTATCGTCACGGCGAAAGCTCTCGCGCTCCGGAGGACGATGTCGTTTATCGGTGTAACGGCTCGGAATCGCAATTCTCGAACGCGACGATATCGGCCGAGGTGCGAAAGCGCCTTGTGGAAGACGATAATAATCGCATAAAGATAAACGTTACACGTACGATCGTTACTACGTAAAGCAATTCAGGACAAACGAGAACCGAACGCGCAATCTATGTACCATGAAAATAATTTCGCGTCTATTTCCGCGCGATGTTGGGTATGAAAAAATCCGGACGGAAGTCATTTACGTTGATTGCGAAATCGCTCGGACGGCGACACGTGTCATTGTCGACACGTGTCACCGTCAACGCGCCGCCGTTTCCATCGTCGGGAAAGTGGAAACGGGAGCTCCGCGAACCTCGAGACACAACCGTGTAAAACAAGCGCGTGTAAAACAAGGAAAATTTCGTCGGCGCGAAGAAAATCAGGTCGCTTTACCTGTTGCGCGCGCATCAATTGCTGCTGCTGCTGCTGGAGAAGCTTCGCGTGCTGATGCTGATCGACCTGGACCGGTGGCACCTGCTGCGGATGGCCCCGCGTCCCCGGGCCGGCAGGGCCCGGCTGCGGCACTCCGCCGGCGGCCGCGGCCGCCGCCCGCTGCCTCAGACTCTGCTGAGTGAAATTGATGGTCTGGGACTGCGAGACCGAGCAGTAGGTGTCGGCCTGATTAGCCGACGGCCCGGCTTGATTCTGCGTCTGTTGCTGATTGAAGTACATGCCCTGCTGCGCCGCGACAGACACAACCGGCTTCAGGTCGCCCGTGAGCTGCATATGCTGGCCCGCCGACACCTGCAACGAAAAACGAAACCAGATATTTCACATTGTTACTCGTCGGTCCTGGCAGAGTCGCGGGAATCGAGATACGCGCGATAAAAATTTAACCTGGAAATATAATACGGATTTAATTGCATCGACGCTTAATTATGATGTCTTGAGCGTTCACGCTTAAGGATAGGAGTGATAGTGGGGTGTGGTGATATATCGAGCTCTCTTATTAGTAGAGTCAATTATTTTGTTACAGTTGTTACTTATTTTTCCCAAAGAATGCGGTCGAACTGTCGATCATCGGGAAGAGAAACTCTTGGAGAATTGAGATGTTTCTCTCGGTACAGATGGATGTTAATACGCCACCACAGCTCGCAAGGCGTACTTTATCACGACTAATATACAAGCGTCTAGTGTCAGGTAAACATAACGGCGAAATGTAACTGGTGTTTAACACGATGAGTTTTTTCGCGCACGCGCGATCCTTTTTACGATGCGGCACCTACCTCGCTGGTGTAATAACAAGTTGCCCGTTTAAATCGGTTTTGAACACCGGGATTCGTCTGTCGAACGGGACACGGTTAACGCCAAAGTCGGGTCTCTTGCTTCTTTAGACACTTTAACGACACGCATGATTACACAGTAGCTAACTCGCTAATTGCGCGCACGCGGGATGCGGCGAAAATGTTATGAGGGCTATAAAACGCTACGAAATTGCATACTCGCCCGCCCAGCAATCATCTCGCTATCAACGTTTCTTTCTCTCTTATTTTCTTTTTATCGTGCCTGTTTTCTCGCAGCGAAACGCATGACTTTCCACATTTCGTCTTCGGAGATTTTCCGAATTTAAAATCAAAAAGCAAAATTCAAGTCCAAGATTAAGGTAACGATTGAAAGCTCTGGATTTAGGCATTTTAGATTGTTCCCGTTGTTACACCACGCCCACATATGAACTCGCAGTGACGAAAAAGATACCTTTCGACGGATATATTCGTCACACGGGTGGGCAGGAATTTCTGGAGAAAGGCAGTTGACAACAGACTACAACGGTGACTATCGTCCGGAACGTATAGCCATAGCGATGATACGAAGTGGTCACCGTTCCTCCATATTTCATCTCCACGTGAGAGGAGCGAAGAGGGAAACGGTCGAAGGATAAGCCACCGGGCGCGGATCGTGTCCCGCGGGTGACCCTGCGATCCTGCCGCGACTATTGAACCCTCGTAATCTAATTGCGACTTCGTATCCCGATACACATGTACACACGTACACGCACACGAACTTGAACCGTGAGACTCTAAGCATCGCTAAATTGTGTGTCGTATCGTATACGCAGTTCGTCGCTGTGCGTTTTTATTGAAATTGCACGTCTCGGCGTCGATCAACCATCAGGTTTGCGCGATCCACGAATCTTGTGAGAAGAAAAGAGCCGTTCCTTTTAAATGTAAAGCATATATAAGATGGTACGCGAACAATCGCGGTATCTGAGTACAGATGGAGACCACGGACGATGATAGACGCTTACGCAAATGCACAGGTATGGAGTCGCTTCCTCCGTTGATAGTTTCCGGTCTACTAAAATCGTCCAGACATATATGATATACATATAAGTACATACATATATATATGGTTATATTATATTGTATGTATGCATATATAAATGTACGAGCAACCCGTGTAGACGCTTAGCTGTATATATTGCGAAGATCTAGCCGCACACCGATACGTCAGGATAATTATACGCGCAGTCAAGGATCGGTATTTAGTACAACCGGCGTAATTTCGCCGTACGTATTGTATACATATGTATATATACGCATATACCGCGTGCACGCATAATGTAAACGCCATGTACAGCTGCATTTACATGTATGAGAGAATTATCACGTCTATCCGCATCCGCTCGATGCGTATCCGTATACACGTGTATTTCGCGTGATAAGCAGCCATATTACGTGTACATACAATGTATATACGAGGTGTTCCAGAGTTCCCGTCAATCCCTTTATCGAAGTTCTGATTTGAGATTTAACAACCAAAATATTTAACACTGGCGACTGAAGAGTCCTCGCTCTATGTTGTGGAATTAATTTCTCTTAACGAAAGCTGAACTGACCAAAGGGCTCGACGGAGCAGGGCGACAGTTCTCGAATGTATGTACATATGATCAAGTGGAAAGGCGAAGCATAGAAAATTCGAAGCGAGCGAGGGTCAAGCAAATAAGAGCAAACAAACGACTTGGCTCAACGTGCCTCACTGTCTCACTGAAACAAGTTGTTCATTCGCGTTTGTTCATACTTGTTCGTATTTGTTCGCGCTTACTAGTCTGATCTGATGTTTTAATGTGCACTCGCATTCAACGCAGGAAACGAAACGCAAAATACATACATGCTCGGTCATCGCGAACCTGAAATACGATTTATCTGGGCGAATACGTCTACGATACATGAAAGAGATCGTGTAACCCGGTGAAGCGTATGAAGATATAGCCGGCCGGTAGGAGAGATCTACTCGCGTCGGTCGCGCGTAATTAGCCTAAATCACGGACGGCGTCCCGCCGAGGGGGTGGCTCCTGGACGCGACATCTGCATAGCACGTGTCTTGTTACTGCGACGCCTCGTAAGGGCTCGGAGAGAGAGAGAGACAGTTTAGCAGGTGCTTCCGCGTCTCCGGGGGTGTCGCGAAGGAAGGAAGGGTACGCGGGAGCGCGGCTCGCCGAGCATACTAATGGGACGCTGACACGCGGGGCGCGCGACGCTTTCCCGACACTTGGGAGAGCTAAAGACTTTGCTCTAATAAAACGGTGGACCCGTCGTCCGTGCGTGTTTTATCGATCGAAACCTGTCGCGCAATTGGAGCCCCCGCTTCGAAGAGAGCTCCGGAGCTTCGACGGGCAGGAAGTCTTGCGATAAAGAACGACTTCCTTCTCGATTTGTATTCGAGCGTGTATTCCGGTTCGAGATCCTTCCGGTGTCGGGGTTCACGCTATAGTGAAAGCACAAAGAAGCAAAATCGAGAATACCGAGAGTGCCGATACGCGCGCCCGCACGAAACGGGGCTAGATGTGACGAACCGTTTTTGAAAAATCGATAATTACACCGAGGCTCACGGAATGCCGATACTGCGAGCTCTTGCAATTAAGCCCGGTTAATGATGTGACCGCCATTAACGAGTAATTCGCAGAGACCGATAAATCGAAGGCGCTCATAAACTAGAGTACTTAGATTCGTTCAATTTATTGTACTCGGACGTACCATTTCTGCATAGTATATATACAAGATATTAATATATCCAATTATTCTAAACATTTATACCTTTTTTATTAGGTTGGATCATATAACTTCTGTCCTTTTTTTCTTTAAATTTACTTTCGCGTAAAATATTTTTACGTTTAGCCTCTCTATTCATTTTTTAATTGTTTAACATGAATTTTGCTTCAGCAACATCTTCAAAAAGTCATCATCAATAAAAAAAAGCGATCTGTTTTTGGCTCTATTAAATTCATATGGACCGAGACTTTGCAAACTAGCTCTACATTATTCGGTGAGTTTTTTGCTGTCTTCTTTAATATCAAATCGTCTCGTTAATATCAAATCTTACTTTAATCCAAATATCATATCTTCAATTATGTTATTGTTATTAAAATCGATTAGTTGTTACAGTCACTGAACTGATTTAACTTGTTCCCTCGTTGACTCACCCGTGTCACAGATGAATAGGTGAACTTAAACGATATATACATATTTATGACAAGTTAAATGTAATATCAAATTAAACGAATAATTGGATAATTTCGCAGCGTTGCGCAACACTTCTCTACGCATTTATGCGGTTCGATTAATATCCATTAACTCCCTCGCGTCTCAGACTTCCGACAGAGCGTATGATTATTCTTCTTATCCACGGAATCTCTTGCCTCGATCATTGCCACGCGACGCTAAAAAATCTTACCCCGCGAAACGCTTTTAGTTCGTGAACTGGTTATACTTGTAATCAAATATCCACATACATATACTTACAATAGAACGGGAGAAATGTATTTTACCATCTGTCCGGCACGTGTGATGACTCCATTTAAAGTTAAACGGAAATCAACTTTTCAGCGCTAAGAATATTTATATCACTATAAGAATAGTCTTAGAACGATACAAGATATAATTAACAGAATATATATTAGAATACGTAAATAAAAGATGGTTCGACAGATCTGGAATACTTTGTTCACGGCTATATTGGGGCATGACGAGAAGCAAGAAGTGTGCACGAAGATTAAACATTCGAGAAGAAAATCTCCAAGCTGCGTAGATGGAAACGCACGTTTAACGCGACTATACCGCGTCGTCATTAGCATACTGTACAGAGCCATCGCACTGCCACAACAGTCGATATCGCTCTAACAGACGATAGCGACGACGAACGTACGTGCCCGCGTAGTGTCGTGTCGCGTCGCGTCGCGACGAACACACGGCCGAGGAATCGCATTGTGACTAATATCTCGCGATGCTGTAATCGCTAATCATATATAGCGCACGCGTCCGAGGTGCTCACTCGCGGCATGACGGAACGCGCACGCGGAAAAATTACTCAGATTATTTAAAATTCGATCTGGAACGCGATGTCTCGAGCGCAATGGAGTACGATACGATTATATATTTTTTAATGATTTTTAAAAAACTCCATCATTGAATTTGACAAGCAGCATTTCTTTTTTACTCAATCTATTAAATACAGTTATACTGATGGTCCAATCAGGAGAAAATCAGAAAGGGAAAGAAACACATGAAAAGAAGTGCGAGTATACACGTGTTGTAACAGCTTAGAGAACCACTGATAGGTTTTACCGAGTGCAACGTACCGAGGTTCGCGAATACTGCGTTGCGGCAGCGACGACGGCAGTCCGCGCGGGAATGGCATTCTGACGAGTGACCTTGAGATGGACACCTCACGACGGACAGAGAGAGGGTCTCGCCTCTCTCGCGATGAAAGGAGAGACGATCAAGGCCCTGTATCGCGTATATCTACGCGCGCGTTATATACCTACGTGGCTTATCCCGTGGCGGATTACGATGGCCGCCGTTCGTGGAACGGCACGCAATTGCGTAGCGAGAGGAGTATACGCAATTGTGCACCGGCACACGGAACGGGAGAGGGAAGGAACGGCGATGAAGAAACGGCGAGGAAAGGCGAGGAGGCGAGAGAAGAGAGAAGAAAGAGGAACGACGGGAGAGAGAGAGAAGGAGAGAACGGCTCCACGGGAGCGAGTCGCACGAGTCTCCGCGGCCGGTGACCTCTGCCCCCTCTTCCTCACCTTCGCCGCCTCGTATTTCCCGTACACATGCGATGTGTGCTAAACGCCACCCGCGCCACCATCACCGCTATCACCACCGCCACCGCCACCACCGTCGCCGGTGACAACGCCGGCGTTTTCCATCACCTCCCGGTGCGAGCGAGCGACGACCCATCTCCAGCCTACCCCTTTGCTATCCCTCCGTCCCTTCTTCCCTGCCCGAGCGTCGGCCTCGTCGCCTCATCCTTGGTGACGCGCGGATATCGTCGCTCGACGCATCAATCGACGACTACCGACTACTGCTCGTGATGCAGTCGGCCAGCCTGACCTGATGTGCGAACGAAAGGGGGATGCGCGCAATCGAGGTTGCGACCCCTTCGCTTCACGCTCGGCCTACCGAGAACACAGGAATTAGCCGCGCTTCACCTCGCGACGCGTCTGCACTGACAATGAGAATTAGGCGGTTCGCGACGCGAAACAAAAGTATACGCGCGCCGTTAAACGCCTCGTATCGCGCGCGAATGGAGTAATAAAGACACTATCGCGAGCACTTGCGAAATCGACTCTACTTGTTGTCTTCGATTGCGTAATAAAAAAAAAGAATTCTACGGCAAAATTACATGGTTACTTTCGTAGAAAAACTCCCGTTATATCCTAGACTCGTAAACATTATAGTCTGCCTCAAACAGTCGGCTAATAAGTGATCAAAAATACATCGCGGTGGAGTGACATACGTTTTTAAATCTCCAAAATATCGATTTCCCGCAAATAACATTGCGACGCGAGGATGCTTTTGAAACATTCCTTTTCCCGTCGAACATCGGAATCTGTTTTCCAGAATCGCGACTATGTTCGCAATCGTCTATCGCCACGCTAGTTATGCGTCGACGTTGTTCGCGATACTCGCGACGATTATCCGCCTTGATTATCTCCGAAGTTTCGTGCAGCACGTAGTGTCAAATGTTCTCGGGAAGGCCAATTGCTCCGGTGCACAGTTTTTCCCGCAACCTCGAACGACGCTCTACCGCGAAATCGGGAAGGGAAGCTTCGTGGCGACCTAGGTACCCCGTCGATGTACCAACTTCTTGGTCGACCGCCGCGAGTGAGGCGACCACCGAGTGAATTCGCTTCCGTCGAAAAACAACGATAACACCGCATAATTCGAGGGCAGAATTCGAGGGTGCTGAATACGCTACTTGCATTTATTTGCCTGTATAACGTCTGTTACTCCATAAAGTCCGCGACCCTCTTTTCGGAGGATTCTCAATCTTTATCATGCAATCTTTGCTTCCATCTCCTTTCTTCCCTTCGACCTTTCGCAGACCCATTTTTTTACGGTTCAATTCAAGTTCACGAGTAATTCAACCGATTCGCCCTTCGGAATTTTCTGGCACGAGGACGTCCGCAGTGGAGAAGTCGGGCACGGGAGGAATCAGTAGTACAACCGTCACAATCGTCAGACATAACAACCTCCCTTTCGACGACACGCTCCACTGAAATTGCTTTAGGAAAATCTAAATCGTGCATCCTCCTAACCGATCGCGGATTTCTTTGACCCGCGATAGGAATTGTAATATCGCGATAAAAACATATAGAGTATTAACGAAACGTGCTTAAAAATATCCAGTATAAAGAACAGTTGCCTTAAACGGAATTATTCTTACTAATTTCTTATCTGCGAGGGTAAAACCAGAAAGTGCGAAACGGAATAGGGGAAGGTGACTGCCCTAACAACATCGCCGAGTTAATTCTGAAACGGAGCTCTCGGATCGATAATGAGCGCTTTGTGGGTATTCCAGCCACCTGGACTCTAAAAACTGGATACTCTCTAGGTATCTGTCGACGTTGCGAGGGTGCGATGGTCACGTGATTGTGACGGCGACGGGCCCGTATAAAGTGAGGAGGGTTGGAAGACAGAATTTTCCGTGAAGGATTTGAAGGCCGCACGCGACCACCACCACTACCACCACACCATCGCCATCGCTACCACCACCACCACCACCACCGCCAGCTACGTCTTACACCATAATTCTACCGTTTCTTTCTTCCACCGTCGCTTTCTGAATGCCATCTGTCTCCTTCGTTCTTCCGAAGCTACTGTTCGCCGTTTCCCTCCCGATCCCCACTCTCCCTCGCCGACCCTGTCGCCCCAGTAACGACCTTCCTTCCTTTTTCTTCACTTGAACTATCGGATTGCTTGATTCTAGGTACCGCCGGGAAACTACCGCCATTGGCGTACTCATCGAAGAACGGATCGTAATTCATATCTCATCAGCGACAATATTTTACTTTTATATTAATTTCCAGTGTGTCTCTTATGTGCGAGACCCATGCACAGTTGTATATTTAAGCAAATTAATTTAGCAGAAAATCTGATATTTTTACTAAAGATAATAATCTATGGCAATTGCAACATTAATCGCAAGGGAAAACTCGATGTGCGATAACATTGAACTTTACGCCAGAATTTTTCGACGTATATTTTTTGTATGCAAACTTGATATTTCTACAAAACTAGGGTATACGTACTGACATACGACGACTACGTTTATTCTTGTAGCAATAATTGCTGTTACTCGACCAGTAGAGGAAACTGTGGATTTACATCAAATAATATTTACAAAATAACGATTTCGCTTCCAGCAAATGTAGCTTTTTTGGGTGCAGTTTCCGTCATCGAACGCTGAAAAAATTCGGTTTCACAATCCCAGCCTCTCGGCGCGACATCCGTGAACTTGCATTGACGTTCTACGTTCTATGTACCGAGAGAGGAAGAATGCGCGTTGAGGGAACTGCAGGAAACGCGCGAATTCACGAAGGAATTCACGCATCCAGGCGCCATCGTCCCGCATAAAATGCACATGCGACCGGTTAATTGTCACGCACACGTATGCACGTCGCGCGATTTGATCGAAAAGGAAATCATGAGATGAAGAAGAGCAAAGTTTATTAACATAACTTTAAAATCAAGTCCTGTCCGGATATACAGAGATAAAAAAAGAGATGTTAATTGCGACTAATTAACAATTAATCGTAAAAAATTTGTTTGTTATTGAAAGAAGTGGCAGAGAAAGATAAATAATTCTTAAAAAAAAGAAAGGAATAAACAGCGAAAGCGAATTCCAAGGATTCCAAGAACGGATGCTGAAACGGACTATAAAAAGACACCGAAAGAATATCAAGAGGATAGAAAGAAGCGAGGGAGATAGAAAATCTCTACTTTCGCTGAAAAGATTCGTGGTCTCGACGCACCTTTTGTCGCTCGACGCATCTCAGCGTCTTCTTTTACAGTTATGGCTCGAGTCATGCGCGACCGCTGAGGCGAATGTCCGTGAGCGACCGTCGACGGTCAATTAGTTGCTGTACGTTAGCTCGCGGCTCGAGCGGAAGATAATTAAGCTGATCGCCAGCGAGCATTGTCGCCGTGACAATTAGAGAACTCGACAACGTGCGGAAAACCGTGGTAAATTCTCCTGTTTAGATTTCTTTCGCGACAAACCTCGAGAGAAAAGTAAACCTTACCGAGAGAATTGGAGTAGTTTCCTAAAAAAAACAATGTGCCATAACGAGAAGAGGGAAACAAGCTAAAATAACACAATATAGAGGTATCCATTACCTATTATATGATGTTGAAACAAAATATCTGTTACGGGGTAACGAAGACCTAATACAGGCTTATTGTGGACCAAGAGAGACAGATTACTTCGGCAGGATTAGCCTTGAACGACGTTGTTGGTACGAATGGGATTTTCGAACGTGGCAACGACGAATCGGAGCCACGTGCAAGTTAACGCACTCGCTTAATGACTCGTAGGAAGGGTGGACAAGAAAGTAGCGAAGCGGAGAGGTCGGGTTACGCCGTGAAAGGGAAACGCTTGAATACGGTTTAAGCGGGGCGTGCAGCCAACAACACACAGAGGCGGGGGTCGACAGGCGTTGATTCTTGTATGGAGGAGCCTGGGTGTGTATTTTGCTGCGCTGTGCTCTATGTGCATATGCACGTGCATGTATGCGTGTATATGTGTGTGTGTGTGTGTGTGTGTGTGTGTGTGTGTGTGTGTGTGTGTGTGTGTGTGTGTGTGTGTGTGTGTGTGTGTGTGTGTGTGTGTGTCGGCGCACGGGACTTCTGCTGGTCGATATTACCGTAGTGCACGCCTCTGTCGCGTATATACATATATACTCTTTACCTTCCGAAATTACTAATTCCCTCGGTATTGTCAAGATTTTCGAAGACAGAAGTGCATCGCTCTATTTTGAAGCACCCTGTATCTCATTTTTCTTCGTTAATTTATGTCATCCACATATGAAATGTTGCATCAATAATTTTAACGTAATATCTTCATAAAAATAAACTGTCGTATATGTTATATAATTTATTAAAATATCAAGCTTGTAAAATATGAACTTTAATCGTTTCAGCATATTGGCGATCTTTCATCATGGAAATTGTATTTCCTGTTGAGAGAAATTATCCTCAGAACTAATAAGTTTCTATTTTATTATATCTTGTACTACACGATACCATCGATCTAAGTAGCTCACAAGTTGACGATCAGCAGTGGATCTTTGACGTCGAACAATGGTTTCGCCACAGCTCGCAAACTTCCGCGCTCAGGCCCAAGGAAATCAGTCGTACCGAACTAGAATCATCTAACAGGTTTGTGTGCGTCGGCGTGCCGTCGGTGCCGGTGTCGCGAGACCCCGAAGCGTGGAATTGCCGGATTGCGATCGCGCTTGTTGCACGCGCGACGACGACGACGAAAGGGATTAATTTTCATTAGCTTGCATCTCGCGCGTGCACGCGCATACGTTTACCAAGCAATGAACATCTCGATCAGATCTGAAATTACCGAGATTTAATAGTCGCTGTAACAGGTATTATACGGTTCCTACAATTCAGGTCTTCCTTCCTTGGATTACATAAAACACTGCATGTAGATGTCGAATAGATTTCAAATACGTCGGAGCTGCGCGGATTGTATTTTATTTCTTTAAAGTACGGCGCCATATTAATTAATTAATAATTGTCGTCGCGTCAGAATCGGATCGGCGCGACGCAGCGATCTGTTTCTCTTCGATAATCGCGGATGAGGTACAAAGTAGGTCTAATAGATAGAAATGCAAACTTCGAGGTCGATAATTGAAGCAGCGATGATGAGCGGCATCAGCCCACTCGTCCCAGACGGATCGCAGAGCTCTCTCGTCGTCAGGCGTAGTTTAATCGGTAAGCTTCTCGAAATGATATTAGCCGATCAAATCGAGTCCCGTGTGTACCTAACCGGAACGGATACGCCGGTAAAAGATGTCGACGCCTCTTCCAGATGAAAATGTATAATCGAGCATTAGTGGAAAAACCAGAAAACGCGAGAGCCGGTAGAGAGAATTGAATCTACGCGTGACTGATTTGTCGACGGGAAAAGAACAGGCGGAGTTTGAATACGTATGATACCGTATGATGATACCGTATTATTTTTTCTAATGGTAAGTTATTAGCTTTTCAATTCTATAATAAAATTCTATATTAAAATTCATCAATAATTCTGTAAAGATTGTTCATTTCATTACGCAGAAATATTCGGAGTATATTGTTTCTTTCCTGCTGTGTCACAATTATCTCTCGATAGAAATTATTCACAAATACCGCATCATACTTTTCGAGATACATTTAGAAAATTTCAGCTATGACGTCAGTCACAATCGTCCTTCCCGAACGATGTAAATTCACAGAGATCGTCGTAGCGGAAAACGGGCTTTTCCCATCGTGCACGATCTTCGTCAATTACAATACTTTAAAGCTACGATTCTCGGCTGGCATTCTCCGGCTATCCCGGCGATAACGTTCATCGTTATCGAAGGACCGATCGATATGGTCGTTACGAGGAGAGACTTTAGACCGCTCTGTCTGATACTCCCTCTGCAAAGGGGAGCGGACGGTTGAACGGAAGAAGAAGAAGAGAGAGAGAGAGAGAGAGTCAAAACGGTGCGAAAAGAATTTAGCGATGGTTTGTGGAGCAAAAGGCTGCCCTTTGAAAAATTTTTCGCGAGGATGGATCAGAGGGAAAAAGCTGACAAACTGCGATACAGACGATAAAGAGATGCAAGAAAAGTATGACTAATAGAAATAAGGCAAAAGGGGGCGAGGAATAGGGAGGGGGTTTGGACCAACATGATAGAGCGAGAGAAAGACGAAACTCCCAGTGCGATAGTGCGAGGGTGCGAGAGAGCAAGCAAGCAAGCGAGAGAGAAAGAGAGAGAGACAGAGAGAGAGAGAGAGAGAGAGAGAGAGATGTGAAGAGTAGCTGCTGCTGGCTGTGGCTCCCCGATATCGATTTCCGATAGGCGGCATTTAGTGCTCTGTATATTCTGTCTGGTCCCCATACGTGTCTGATACGAGAACATATACGTATCCGTGATGGGCACGACACCGTGATACGCGGTAGGCACCGGAGAACCGAGGGGGAAAGGAGGAGGGAGGGAGTGAGGGAGGATAGGAAGGAGAGGCGAGAGGCCGCGGGCGCTGCAAATTGCAGTCAAGCGGCATACAAGGTGACGCAAAGGGAACGGCCGATGCGTTCCCGATGAACCTCGGAGGCGAATGACCCTTTCGCGTATATAGCAATTAGAGAGACCTCGAAGAGAGATTGAAGACCGGTACTGGTGGTGGTGACTTGGTAGTGGTATGGCGAATAAAAAACAAAATTTGAGTGAGTCTTTGAACTGTTTTGAAATTAAGCAAATGCAGTTCGAATAGTAAAATAAGCTTGAAATTAAATAAATAATAAAAGATGAAAAATTTTTTTAAATTTATTTTGCAATCGATTAAATACAAAAGACACATTTGATCTTTTATACAAACTTAATAAATAATGTAAGAGAGAGTTTAGTATTTGAATATTACAAACACAAGCGTGAATGTTGAAATAGACTCGTGTTTTTTTTATTTCGTTCGCTGAATTATTAAAACCGATAAATAATCGTCGATAAGCGGAAGCTACCGGTCATTTTCGAGATATTGCTGTCCGATAAAATAATATTCGTGGGATTTATCGACATAAAAAAAATAACGAGAACGTAAGACGGTAAAGACCGCCGGCGATTGCAATTAAACGTCGTAATGGAATCTCTCGCTTCCGTTGCCTTTATGAAGCGCAACGTGTTATTATTCGAGTGCACTAACGGTGTGCCACATCGGATTCTATAAATAATATGCGATGCACGCGAATATTCCGGTTTTAAGCTGGGCATCCTAAGTTTGTATCGCCTCTAACCGATCATAGTTTCGACGCGACATGTGTAATTATTTCCTGATTAAAATCGAGATCAAGAGTCAAGCTAAAAAATCTTCGTTATCCATGTCATGTTGTGTATTTATGACTGTTTTCAATAGTTTAGGTATTAATTACAGTCAAATCTAATCCGATGAAAGATCGCTTGGATTTTATAATATTCGGAAAATGCATCAATATTTTTACATGCGCTAATTAACATTCGACTAATTAACATGAGACTAATGTGTCGATTTCTGGAGAAGAAGTGTCAAAGGAAAAAATCTCGGAAGGAATACTTCTAGTTGCTTTTCAATTTTACAAATGTATACGTGGAAGAAATTAATTTCAATTACTACAGTATTTTATAAACATATTATTCAATGATTTATGACTTATTGTCACCATAGCACGCCAAGGTTTTAAGTTTTTTCCCCGACTTTTCTCGATGCTCTCTGACTTTTCCGGGTTTACGCGATCCGTGGCAATCTCGGTTTCTTAATCAACGAGAACAAATTGTTCGATCTGTGATCCGTGGCGATAATGGGATCGCGAGGTGGCGGGACCGCGGCTCGATTTACACAGAAGGGATTCGCCTTCTCGCGGATTGAAAGATGCTCTCACCACGGCGAACGGGCCGGTCGGTGCAGCCGGGGTGTAATTAGCCCGCACAATAGCGAAGGTGCCAGTAAACTCCTCATTAATCAAAACCTCCGCTTCCAAGAGAAGACTTTGCCCCCCGTTCCCCTATCTCCTCGCATCCCCGTTCCCTCACGCGCGCTGGAAGGAAGAGGCACGTATTAATTATTGCTCGCGGTTGGCCTTTGTTTACCCCACCAATATTCCATCCACTACCGCTCACTCGCGGGGGTCTTTCTCCTCCGTTTTACGAGCGAAAGTCTCCGCGAAGCCAATGTCGACGCTGTTGTTCCTTAATCGCCGATCGATACACTCGTCTAATCGCCAATCGGTGTACTCCGCAACACTTCGAGGGGGAAAGGATAATATCATCCCCCTCTTACCAGCAGAGCGCTGATGATTATAGCTAGCGGAAGCAGCGTCGCCTTCTCCACCCCTGTTTGCATTCTCCGTGCTCCGTTATGGCTGCGCGCCATGCTCACGAATGTCCTACGACCTGAGGCTGAGTAAACTTGTCCCAGTTTTCAACTCTCCGCGGTTCTCGACGACGAAACAATGAAACCGACTATAAACGTGCGAATCATCGTGTCCTCAAATCGTATAAAATCCCGTCAATGACGTCGCGAAATAATCGAGCAATCCTCAATTGTACTCAAAGATGGATCAACATTGCGTTCGGACAATAAACAGGAACAAACAAGTGCGATAATCGAAAATAATTTGCGGATTACTTGCACGAGAAACGTACCGAAACGCTTTGAGTGAAACTGATGTTGGTACCAAGCAAGGGTAAAAGCCGAGGGTAGAGGACAGGGCGGAAGCGGTAATCGATGCTCGGCACCAATTAGTAAAACCAGTCCGCGCGCGCCGGACTTGCTTTGAGCCTGCTATCGCGGAACAATGCGCGACGGAACGCGCGTATCGATCGATTCTTTGAAACTTCTCCCGAGCTCGAGAATTCGAGAGTTCGAGGAAAAAAAGAGAGAGGGAGGAAGAGAGAGCGCCGCGTCGCCTTCACGCTTCGTACCGTTACAATTTCACGAACTATGTCACGTAATATCTTAGGGCCACTTCGACCAAGCTCCGATTAACTTAATCGTTGATCAGTCATTTGTCAATCTGCTTCATGAGCAAATGCGATTGGTCATTTCCAATGGACTAATCAACGATTAAGTTAATCGGATGCTTTGTAGAATTAATCGTTATTTTTATGTGCCAAATCAGAATTGATTCATGTAATACAACGCTCGTCGTAAAAACAAAGCTGCCTTTCCGTGCAAGATAAGGCAGAATGCTGCACCCTTGCTTACAGGGTGTCATCCCGCGTTGTCCTACTTCGCGCGGGCTCGTGTAAATGTGTACGTGTGTGTGCGCGCGCATGCCACAGGCATGTGGAGTAGCGTGTCCTTGCGAAGTTTCGTCTGCTTCTCTCCTGGTCAACGTTCCTACGCCTGCTAGCCGGGTATCGACCGGGCGGAGGATGAGGCGCGATTTAATCCTCTGGGAGTAAAAAGGGCAAGACCAAGAGAGAAAGAGCGAGCGAAGGAAGAGGGAGAAAGGGAGAGTTGAACGATAAAGGAGGATAAAGTTGGACCGTCAAGAGTTCTCGCTCCTATCATCTCACGTGAAAGGGGAATTGTCTCGTAAAATAGTCAAGCGTTGCGGGAAAGCGTGAAAGTCCCTTTACCGAGGAAGTAAATCGAGTCTTACGATCAGAGAAAAGAAAGTACTAGGTGAATTAAACATAAAGTGGAAAAGATCGAACGACGTTCGGTCAATATTAACGTCAGGTGACGTTAGTCACTTGACTTAGCCGCCAGATTTCGTGAAATTCGAGATATTTGTCGTATACAGAGATCTAATGTTCCATAACGTTCGAACGTTACGGAGAATATCGCGAGTAATGTTTTACATAAAATGGCAGAGAATCCCACGGAGCATTTTATCACTGTCGAGAGATCCTTCGCCTGTCGGCGGGAAAAAATCTCAAGGACGCTGACGCTTCGCACAGCGACTGCTATCAGACGAGACTGAATATCTCTGAGATCTTCGACTTTTCGATCGAGTTTTCCTGCCGTCGCGTTCGCCACCGCCAGGGAAACTTTCGACTACTCGCTAACCGACGAGGAATAATCCTCTCAGGAATATTCCTGCCGGGTGTTAGTCGTCGCCATCGCCGCCGTCGTTATCGCGGTACGGTAACGATCGTCGACGTTAAAGTCACGAGAGAGGGATGGAGGGAGGGAGGGAGGGAGGAAGAGAGAGGCAGAACAGAGAGAGAGAGGAGAGGAGAGAGGAGCGCGCGCGAGTGGGACCGACGAGGTAAGAGAAACAGGAAGAGACGGCGAAACTCGACGAGAGGTTGAAGAGGGAAAACGCGTGCGGCAAGGGTGGTAAAGGAAAGCTTCTCGTGTGTATAGGTGTGTCTGCCGGAGAGCTCCGCGAGGGAATGTTAATTAATTAGCGTTGCGGCATTGATCACGCCGCTACTTTGCACCGCGCTGCGCCCTATACACCACGACACGCCATCATTGCCTTGCGAGTCCATCTTTTCTCTCTCTTTCTCTCGCTTGCTCTCCTCCTCGGCAACCTTTTCTACGCCGCCTCCATTAACCGTCGGTGCAGCCGTCGTTAATGGCAGAGCGCGCGATACCCGCCACCGTCGGCGTCGTCGATGCCATCGTCGTCATCGTCGTCGTCGTCATCGCGAAACCACTCGTCTTGAAGTACTCTTCCGCCGACTGCGCCAGACTGCTCGCTCGTATCGGCAAGCAAAACGGCTGTATGTAGGCATCACGCGACACGAGAAACGTGTCGCACGCAAGGCGCTATACTTGACAGCAAAGAGCATGTCGATGAAGTAAGCCCGAAAGTGAACGACGAAGCACGAATTGCACGGTATTCATATACGTTTCACCGCTGACTTTAGCTATTTCGAGCTCGAAGGAATCAGTGTTTCAGAAAGTGTCACACCTCGGAGATATTTATAGACAAGTAATTTTTTACGATTGAACGTCTGCAACCACTTAGAAAACAGCGAGTAACAATACAGTCAGGCACAATGTGCGTTTTACTTTCTTGTGTAAAGACTAGAAATAAATATTTGTCAAGTAAGTATAACGAAAGTGAATAATTCTACGTTAAATTGTCGATAATTAAATCCTCAGTCCAATATTTGTTAAGTAGATTAAGATTTATATTATTATGTACAGTGTAAATTTGGATAATCAATCGTCCACGAGACGTAAAGATCTCAATTGTACACGGAGCACGAGCAAGGATAATTCGTCAGCTTTCCGAGAAATATAAAGAATTACGCTAGCGGATTTGGGATAGGGAGAGAGAGAGAGAGAGAGAGAGAGGAGAGAGAGAGAGAGAGAGAGAGAGAGAGAGAGAGAGAGAGAGAGAGAGAGAGAGAGAGAGAGAGAGAGAGAGAGAGAGAGAGAGAGAGAGAGAGAGAGAGAGAGAGAGAGAGAGAGAGAGAGAGAGAGAGAGAGAGAGAGAGAGAGAGAGAGAGAGAGAGAGAGAGAGAGAGAGAGAGAGAGAGAGAGAGAATAAGCGGAAGTACCGCCCGGCAGGGACGAGTTTTTTTCTGCGGAGATTTGTGTCAGCCAGAGGCGGCGGGGTTCCGCATGGTGGTATCTAGGGCTCGGCGTCGAACCACCACCCGTTTCACTGCCTACATCTACACAACGTCCACCTACACACGAAGGAGCATCCTCTGCACACATCCCGGAATGCCGCTCAGCCACCCCGTTCGCACCTACGCGCCGCCCTCGTGAGGAGAGGAGAGGAGAGGAGAGGAGAGGAAAGGAAAGGAATAGCGAGACTCATACACGGGGGATAGCGGACGAGCGAGGGGGCAGATGACGCTTGTAGGCAGAGTCCTCGCCCCGAGAGATCTCATCATCGCGCTACCACCGAGAGAGAGAACGAGGGCGAACCCTCGGGAAAGTCAATACCTTCAGCCAAGATCGCACCTTCGGAGTGCCTACTTTTCCGCTTCGCTCTTTCCAGCAGACTGCCGCCTGCTTTTCCCTATCTATCCCGCTTTCGCGACCAGAAATTCAGATTGCAGAGAGTTCCTGCCGTAAAAGTTATTGAAGATAACTTCGATCGATGTTTTATCCATGACGACGTTTTACGGAGATTTTATGTAACTTGATCGTGATGAATAAAATGTTGATTTTCTATTGTTACATCGCTCTCTCGTGAGATTATTCATCGTAATACACAAAACATAAGACATATTTTATATGATTAATTACAATTATATAATAATTGTTATATCTCGAGTGTCTATAAAATTAGGTACGTCATGTTCAGAATTTGATAATCATCGCTCGGGATTTCATGTGTCTGAGAATGAAATTAATTCGGCGATTAAAGCAGCGCATCATATGCAATCGCCTCTATTTACGGCTTCGACTAATCGTGACTTATTATCGTAATTACATTTTACATATTCGCATACTCAACCTCGAGGGAATCTTTAATTAAAGAGAATATATCGAACTCAGATTGCAAAGGTATTCTCTTATAAAATTTATGAATTACCCGCATTTTTGCAACCGATGCATTATTAATGTGTATTGTAATCAAGTTCTATAAATTACAGGTTTCGAACGATTAACTTAGCATCAGTCTCATTTCATAGAAACAGTTTGCAAGATGAGGTCACGCCGTCTGTAACATACGGGATGTTCGGCGAAGAATATGAAAAAGAAATGACTCTTGTACTTAGTTTCAAGTTGGTTTTTCCTCGATTACCTGCCGCATACCTTCTGAGATTTTCTAATTTCGCGAGTCGCTCGAGTCGCTTCCTCGATTCCAGGTCGTCGCGCCGCACCTGATACGCGATCCGTTACACGTCGCGCGAAGTAGCCGAGTAATGGGAATCGGATACTTCGGCCGCGGCTGCGCCATACACACTTCGATCGCCGCTACGTCGACCGACGTACCAAGGTATACAACCACGAAGAAGGGCCGTTGCGCGCGCGGCACGCTCGCGGCAAATCACCTTTGACCCAGATTAGAGACACCACTTCGCCGGCGCGGATGGGGGATGCCGCGCGCGGGTATATTAAACCGATGCGATATTCGGAAAATTATGCGCGTTAGCACAGCCAGTCCTATTATAAACCGGCGCGTCTCTCCTGGCGGCTCCTGATTGGCGAGACGTACGGGGCGTGTGTCGGTATGGTGGTGGCTGCTCGTCTTTTTCATTCTCTACGAGGCGTACCGAGTCAGGTCATGCTAGCGGGGTGTCGAGATTCCTCGAAGTTTTCGACACGTTTTATCCCTACTCTCCGCGCCTTTCCATTTTACTTCTGACGACTCTTTACTTCGACCCCTCGTCTCCTATAGCTTGTTAATTATTCTTTGCTAGTTTGCTCGGAAGACTGATGCATCCTGATGGATTCGGTTCTTTTGAATCATTATCACAAGATAAAAATCCGCGAAAGCGATAAAAAGAAATTATTTTGATAGTTGATGCAACAAAAATAGAATTTATTTATATTATTTTAACGCACGATGACCTTTGCGTGAAAAAATGGGAGCGAAATCAGAAGGCATTTTATGAACTCGAGAAACTTGGAGCTAATAACTTCTGAACTCGCGCCTTTCGCTGTTTCGACGCGCATCGAGAGAGAACGTTTGGGACGCGGTGGCGAAACATTAATTTCAAATCGTGGATAAATGTTTGCTCGGCCGGTCGTGCTCGGGTTACAGGGAGGGTGGCTACGCCGAAATAAGCCTAGGAGGGCCTTAACGCCGAGGCTGTCGCGGAAGGACGGTGTTGCTTACGGTGGCGGCTATTGGGATCCGGGGAATCGTACATCCTCGGAGAAGACGGCAAAGGGACGCCGTCGGGCGGGAACGAGAGAGAGAGAGAGAAAGAAAAAGAGAGACAGAGGGGGTAAAGAATAGTACTACGTGCCCCGGGTGCCAACTCTTCGGAGTGGTTTATATGGAGCAATCGCGCGCAAGCGAGCCATGCGCTCGCGTCAGGGTGGCTTTCGGGAAAGCTGTTAATGGCCGGTACCTTCAGAATACACGACGGGCTCTCGAGCTTCTCCAAACACGACCACAATGATTGAAATGGAGCCGTGTTTGCGAACTGTCCTGCCGGATCGCGAAGCATCCTCTTGATTAATTCGCACGTTATTATTTTTTCCTCGTACAGCAGATACGTCATACTGATATAGCGCGCTATAACAAGATACTGATGTACGTGGGACGTGCTGTACCCGTGCAAGATCTCTCTGCGTTGCTCTTGAGGAAATTTAGCTTGCGTTACGCTAACTGCAGGAAGAGTCATCGTCACTTACTAAAATCATTGGGGCAATAAGAACGAGATATAAGATGCCGGGCGTCATCGGCCGGGGCACTGCGACATGCAAGAGAGCTCACCGTCAACAGCGAAATATTTCGAGCAAGTAGGTCGTAAGAACTCCTAATTAAACGTCCGAAAATACGCCCGGTGCGAGTATTTCGGGATAGAGCGGTGCGTGAACGGCGACGAAAGATGTCGAGTTCATTGCACGCCGACTGGCCGGCGGTAAACGTTCCCGAGATTCGCTTCGTCACCGACCGGCACAAACGCGAAGATACGATCTGCGGCGATTTCTGCGGCGATTTCTGCGGCGTATTAAAACGACGTGCGCGGCGGCGCGTTTATATCGTAAAGTAATGCGGTCTCGCGAATTCTCAGTTTCTATCTCCGGGCGACACGATTTCATTAAGCGAATGCGTCTGTTCATCACGATCGAAATCTGGCATTCGATGTGACAAATCCACTGAGAGAATAGTCGGACGTGACCACACGATGCAAAAAAAGGCGCGATAGCGAAAATGAGATAAGTAGCACGTGTTTTGCCGCGACACAGTTATTCGCGGATGTAAATAGTCCAGAAAATCTCACGCAATTATATTTACAGACTGCGGTAGACAATGCGGCTTTATCGAGCCAGCGCTTCGGCGATCCGCTCGAATCTCGATTCGAATTCGTACAGCATGTGTTTAAGGAATGGTGTAAATGAAATTTAGTTAACGGGTTATTTGAGGCTCTGCCAAGAAAAGCTCGTTTATACGATATATCTCGAAGTTACCCATGCAAGTCCGTCACATTACACGGCATGCATTTGATTAATAATAAATCAAGTTCAACGTATAATTATGCAGAAATATGCAAGAATTTTTCACGTCACTTCGAGACAACATTACTTAATAATGCGTTTATAGAGACAATGTCGTATTCTTCCTTAGACGTTTGCAGTGACAAGATCGACGATTAAAATAGACAAAGTATTAAAGTTCTACAAATATAAGATATAAGTCACATAAAATTCGTATAACGCCACGTTGTAAAAATATGTGACTTGGAGATGACGAAATCGAAGGTTCGTTTCGTCTCCACAAAAGTTCCCTTAACTTTCTCAAGAACGCAATCTGCAGTTTGTGCAAATTCTCAAAAAGTTTCGATCGTATCTGTTTGCATAATGTTAAGCAGAACTTTCTACAATGCCTCAGAACTTCATATACGTTTTTTTTTCCTATTAAATAAACTGCGAATCCTCGTTTTTCGCGCGACGAGCATTTCCGTTGTTTGTCTCCTTAAGCTTACGTCAGTGTTCTCTGTGTTGATACGAATTCCACATTTACGACAATCCTATGCATATTTCTTCAAGCACACGAGAGAGCGTGATAAAGTCACGTGTAATCAATTGCGTACAACGTACGCAATAAAATATGGAGATGCAGAAACGTGTGCGGGATAAATTGCCGAGGAAAATAAATTCAGTTCTGAATCGATGAATTATGCGAAAATGCGCAACGTTCAAGGCGGGATGCCATCAGGCTTAGAGAGTTAATAATGTTTAAAAGACCGGCATTATACATCGCATGATTTCCCGTGTGGCTCATTACAGTATGGTTTGATACTGCCAGCAAGGCCGTATTGCGATTTCATAATTGCACCCGCCGTTGGATACGCGAACTTCGAGCCTTCCTCGAGCGAGATCGATTTATATCGTATAAGTAAGCAATGGAGTTGCATGAAGATGTTCGGAAAGCATGCATATTCGATAAGACACGATCAAGGTGGATCAATACGTATACGTATATACGTGCACATGATTTTTCCAACATCCGGGAAAAATCGTGTTCGAAGACCAAAAATAAAGTCTGTGGTATCACAAACCATGCTCGAATTGTGCTGAACAATACACATTACACATTAAAACGCTCTAAATTGCCAACGCTATGTAGTGTTGTTCGATAATCGCATAGCGTTTGCAATAAATGCAATGTAAATGAGGGCAACTATTTTACAAGGACTTAAAGCGAGAGCTTCGTCGGCGTACAAAACCTTGCCACGCGACCCCTGGAGACGATCGCCAACTTATCGAACGATACCTCCGACAGTAGCAGTACTACTTGCCATTAGCAAAATTAAAGCTGCACCAACTAAGCCTAACTTATGACTTTAATTATCGCGTAGCCATTACGCGCCGCTGTTTGCCGTTGACGTTGCGGCCTCTTTTCATAAAGTTGCGAGACTTATGATACTCCAACGATTACTAAAGAGCCGACAGTATCGCAAATTTTTATTGCAACGCGTGACTTTTAACATGTATAAGGACAGATGGAGCTCGTGAGTGGAAAATTGCGTGAATAAGATGAAAAGGACAAGCATTTTTCCTCTATATTCGACGATCATTGCTGCATATGGCGATGTCGACATTTTAATTGAAAACGTTATTATTCGTGATACGTGAGCCGAATCCCTCCTTCTGTAGCTAACATTTTACGCTTTGCTCACTTCATTTTACTTTATTAACACGTTGATGAGAACGAATCGCTGATCGCCTTCGGCTTTTAATTGCTCAACTTAGTCGTGAATTTGGCACTTACACAAATTAAATTTAAAGTGCGTATATTCTTTGATAAATTTGAAAGCGAGAGCAAACTTTATTATATATAGATGTGTTTCTTTCTTATAAATTTCAAGTTTTCAATATTAAACGTCTTAATAATATCGAAATAAATGGAAGAGAATAGTTGTATAATCTTTAACAATCAATGTTAAATAAAGTATTTCGATGTTACAAAATACTCTTGTTCATCGTTCAAATATTTCTTTTCTCGTCGAATACTCTAGATATTAAATTCACGCTTTCTATATGCATTACGAAAAGTCATATCGCTAATCACTCGCCATATTCAACGGAATTTTCGACTTTAATATCGGTTAGAACACAGCGAGAATCCCATCCAGCCGGGGAGGACGCGGCGAGAAGAGGGCGCACAGACACAGCCGGAGAGGGATAGATACGAGAGCGCCGAGTCGTTTTAAAATACATCTGGGAGACGGCGTTGCTTTCAGAGGAACGAGGAGAGCTTTGCGCTCTCGCGATGGAATGGCTCTCGCCGAGTATATGACTGCGAGATGAACGACGGGGCGAGATAGACGGGCGTCGGGTAGATAGGTAGGCAGGCATGAGAGAACGAACGGCAGGAGAGACCGGACGTAAAGGGAGATGCATTGTTTACAGTAATGAAGGCGTAAATAAGTGATGAGTCGAGCGACGCATCGATCTCGCTCGGCCGGGCCCTGCCTCCGACTCGCTACGGCACTGTCGCCGGCAAATTCACCCCCCGTCCCGTCCCGGCCACCCTAGAAAGTCTGCGGAGACTTTCAGGGGGACGTGGTATTTTACCGCCCTGCGCTTTCAGTTTAATAACCTTCTTTCTGATGTCATCCGGCAAACGGTGTGCCAGCAGCAGCGTATACTTTTCCGGAATATACATTACGATTAGAATTTTATCACTCCGCCGCCGCGAGAGATCGAGCGAGAGATTTAATGCGAATAATAAAATATCACCGCAAAGATCAATGATAAAAAATACCACTGGCGAATAAATATATCTAACTCCTCGTAAATGTTTATATAATGCAGGTAATATTGTTTTCATGTATATTTCAAACATTTTCGTTTACGCGCTATCGCAAACAATGTTTATCTAACGACGTACCGTCGATAATTTACACGACTTGCCCCCTTGAGCGCAAGTAGTACAGCCAGCGTATGGTCAGACGAACAGAAATAATATATAGAAATGTATGAAAATATTCCGTATACAAGCCAATTGCACAAAGATCGTAGATACGTTATTACGATAATATAGATGTCTGTCTGTACATCAATTGCGGCACATGATAAAAAAAACGCTTTTTAAACATATGCGATGTCAAGAAATGGAAATATAAACTGAATAATCGATGCACGTAGAATTATGTGGCGAAATATTTTCGGCATATATCTTCGTATATACGCGCGAGGTAAAAAATCCAGGAATAATTATTATTTTCGTTATAATTGTGCCGACGTAACATCATCGCTGCGCCGCACATCGGGGCGGTTCGCTGCAAACTCCGAAAATACCAGCTCGCCGGATTTTACAACCGACACCAGGTCAACGTTACCGTGGGCTGTCGATCGATTTATCGCGGTCCGCGCGTCTCGCGAACATATTTACTCGATTAAAAGCGCTCACTCGGCGCGCATACTCGGCGTGCACGTTTTTAATCTACTTTCGACGTATCGGACCTGTCGCGCGCGTTTGTACCGCCCGCTTACAACGAGGCTCTCGAGCCTGCTGGACGGTAACTTCCGCCGTCGTGCGTCGTCGCGAATAAACGGCGCGACACGACGGACGGTCCACACGTGTCTATCGCGAATGAAATTAGCATTGAATAAGAGCCGCGGCGCGCTTTATGCTTCATTGAATCGGCCATAAACTCTCCCGCGTAACGCGCAGTACGTCTTGTTTTCCCACGCGCGCATTTGCGCCTAGGAAGCGCGTGTCAATAGAGTTTACGGTTGGTATATAAAAAAGAGAGAAAAAAGCGTTTGGAAAAAACGAGGAAGATACGCGCGCGATTTTATACGCGTATTACGCGCCCGAACGCGCGCGATCAGAATAAATACACGCGATAACGTAACTGACAATGAGTTAACAGATTCATTGCGGTGCGACTTCACCGCGTAAAAGCCGACTCCCGTAAAACGGAGTTGAAAAATGAGTTAATATACCGTTGCAACGAATCGGCAGAACTGTGAGCGACTGCATCAAGGACGCGACACGCGAACATCAAAGTGACGGTGAATTATGGCCAGTACTGTCTTAATGGCCGCGATAAAAAGTATACTATTGCTGTCATTGGGCCATATGCGTGCGCATTTAAATAATTTTTTCCTCCCTCCCTTCCCTCTTCGCGTCTTTATGGATCTACGAAGAAAGATTTGTTCCACTTTATATGCGAACTACCTTGACTCAATTCCGACAAATAATCGCGGAAACAGTCATGAATCATCGTCATTTTTCATTAAAATTCTGCGCCGAGAAACGATCGATGGCCACTCGATCGAGGTGATAATAATAACACGGAGTTCTTACAAAGGTAAAAATTTTTCTATTATCTCTTCGAGATTTCTGACTTTCATCATTTTGTAGATAAAGTTTTGTAAGATTTCATAAAATTCTGCTTAATTTTTTACCCGAAACGTAATATATACATGGTAAAATATTCAAAGCTAGGTATCGAAAGCAAGATATAACAGTAGAATATTATCGGAGTATCGCCGTGATTGCGTCGCGCAAACACATCGCAAAACATCGTACGCGCAAGGATGGCCACCAAAGAGATCGGCATTGAATCGAGCTTACGTCACGTTCCATACGGGAAGACAGTCTCTGGTATCATCGGGAGCATCTCGTCGCCGTTCGCCACGCCTAATTATCATATCTTCGTGCGTCGCGTATAGACATCGGAAGGCGTACAAAGGCGAAGGAGCGCTATACGCGCTTATTAAACCGAAATCGACGCTTCTATCTGTTTGAATCATAATCCAAGTGCGCTATATTGACGCCATTATATAATATTATTAGAAAAGCGTAGATAGCTATTAAACGGCACAGATAAGGATTAGGAGAGCAGATTAATTAGGGCAATTAAGTAACGAAATAAATTAAACATGTAAAAGAATATAACGCAACTATTATTGTAGGATCGTACGGAAAGAAACACGAGGTTTACAAGGAAATAGTGAAAAGAACTTTATTATTAACGAAGCGCACAAACGTCTTGCTCGTATAGCTTCTATCGGGCGACTGCCCTCATTCTACTCTCAGCCAAGCGAGGGCGCCGCTGCGTCGCTCGCGATCCCACATTATACTATCTATTTATTGCTTTTATTCGAATCAAAACGATGAGTGCAAAATTTCTGCTCCCCCGCTTTATTGCGTTTCTCGATCCTAGCTTTTACTACGAAGGTTGTCGCCAATAAGCACTATTGCACGATATTTCGATAATACTGGCAAGCTTAAACTTGTCTAATTTTATATTAGCAGATAATTAAATTCTGCTGCTGCTCTGCTTTCCGATTCTATCGTCAAACAATTAAATAAATTGATTATAAAGATTTAAGATATCTATATATAGCGCAGTATTTACCAAAAATAATATTAATTACGATAGATTTAACTTCTTGGTAGCGTACTTTTAAAAATCTTTAAAAAAAATGCCGAGTATACCATCGACGATTAGCGAATGCGTACAAATATTCAACAGTGAGTGGTCATTGACGCTTCTTAGCTGACGAGTGATCTATCTCATCACTCGCCCAGAAAGAAAGAGGCGAGCAGTTAGCGCGCGGTTGAATGTAGTCGAACACGCGTGCGGGGAGTTTGTCGTG
Organism: Temnothorax nylanderi; assembly: GCF_030848795.1. NCBI lineage: Eukaryota > Metazoa > Arthropoda > Insecta > Hymenoptera > Formicidae > Temnothorax > Temnothorax nylanderi. Next base: position 44,481 of record NW_027249607.1, on the reverse strand, counting down.
TCATCGAGAAGGAATTAGTAGCTACCGCGTTAAAAATAGCGCGGTGGCGGCGAAATGATTCTGTTACGGGAGGAGACTGGGGGGAAGGGGGGAGAGCCACGAACACAACATCGAACTAAATTCTTGATTTACAAGTGGAGCGGAAGCGACTACCGCACAAAGCCGTGGCTCGCGCGTCTAATGTGCACTCGTAAACGAATTTTATCGTCGCCACAGTTACGCAGACAAGCCAGCTGGAGAGCTGTGTCGCGAGTGGAAAATAGAGAGGCTCCCAACGTGGGATCCCCTCTATCAATGTAGGTAACACAGTTTTGATGACCACATTGTATATTTCGTGAGATGTTACTTTGACCAACATTGCGATAAACGCGCGAGTGCGTGCAAAATTCGAATCTTTTTTTTTTCATATACGATCGAAAATTAACATATGAGAATAGAACGTTGTTATCGAAAATTTGAAATAATATGTTTACATTTTATCTATCATAATGGCAATTCAATAGAAATATTAGTACAGAATGAAATCCATTGTACGAATCAATGAGAGACTAAGAATTTAAACGAAAATCAAATTAGCTGTAACATTAATAATTTGTGTGTGTATTCTAAATTTAGCCAAGAAAACATCTCTATTATCCATTCTTCGTGGGTAGATTTATGCGTCGGGGAGCGCGCTGTTACAGAGAGGCGTCTGCTCGATCGAAAGAACGCGTTTACAAGCGTGGCATTCCATGTTGGTTGGAGCCCGAGTTATTTGCAGTCGGTTGCGATTGCACCCAGATCGTGGCCTCTTTTTGCGCCAAAGACGACGGGAACCAGAAGCATCGAGACGAACGAGATAGAGCTCCGAGGAGAAATCTTATCGTCTCGAGTGGCGATCGAACATCGTCGACTCGAAGTTTGTCAAAAGGTCCTGTTACATTAAGGGATCGTGAGCGTGCGTCTGATAGCGAATCGACCGCGTCATACAACTCCGTATTCGGAGATGGACGACCAAGAAACTACAATAAGGTGCGATTATGGTATATTTAGCGAGTCGCAAAGCCCTCTTGAGGCTCCGAGAGCGTTCGTGTACGTTTAAAGGCAACGCGCAACATTAATACGTAGCGACCTATCTTTAGAGGCGAGCTAATCTCGGTCCGCGAGGAAAGAAGAAACACGGCGCGATTGAAGCGCGCGCGCGCGCGCGGGAGTCTGACCGCACACGCGGTTCCGCTTACGATCCCGCATGCGGCGTAAGGAAAAAAATACGCGTCTTCGACGGAGAGGTGCGCGCGCGGTCAGGGTGGGAGGACTCTCTCTGGAAGACGGCGATCGCGATTTAAGAGCGTCGTCGCCGCCGCCGACTCAGCCTCGTTGCCGACCGGGTCTACTATTTTTGAGAGATGTTTATCTGGCCTGGATCAAATATATAGTTATGAGTTCCAGAAGGCGCTCGATAGTTCCTCGAAGAGGTCACTATTGGCCGCCACCGCCGCCGCCGCCGCTCCGCGGAACGCCGCACCAAAAATACGCGTGCCTGCGGTCGGGCTACTTGTCGGCGCGTTCGTTCGTTCGTTCGTTCGTTCGGTTGCCGCGATATCCTCGGCGACGTGCCAGAGTTAAGCGACGTCTGGGGATAACGATGGCGCCGATATCCTCGCGGCAAGACGCGCTCAACGTCTCTAGGAAGAGAAACCTCAAGTTCGAAAAATCATTCTCTCGAAAGCAACTCAAAAATTAGGCCTAGAGATTAGATTCAGAATTAAGGATGTACACATTTTGTGAAAAAATCATAAGCAAAGACAAATTTTTAGTTAATCCTTTGACTGGCAGGAAAATAAGCACCAAACGGCCCAAGAAGGGCAAGATAAAAGTTCTGTCCGATTTTCATGAAACTTAGTACTAAATGGGTTTCTTGGGTCGCTGAATACGAATATGGGGTCAGAGTTTGAAAAATGGCGGATCCTGAATGGCGACCAAAAATTAAAAAAATTCAAGAAATTGGCGGATTATTAAGTTTATTGCATTATTCCAAATAAGGATTGCCATATTGGGTTCGCCATTTTGAAATTTTCACAGCAAATTCGTATTTAGCGATCCCAAAAAGCCACAGAAACAGAGTTTCATAGAAACATAACAATTTATTGGATTTTTCAAAATTTTGGTCGTATCGGATCGAGTATTTTGAATTTTGCATTTTTTAATTGCATTCCTAAATTCGTATACAGTAACTCAAAAAATCTCCTAGTACCGAGTTTCATAGAAATCCGCCAATTTGTAAAAATCTTCAAAATTTTGGATCGCCATATTGGATCAGTCATTTTAAACTTTGTAATTCTGATCCCAAATTCCGCGACCCAAAAAACCTCTAATTGTAAGTAGCAAGTTTCGTGAAAATCTTGCCAAGTGGAGAAAAATAAAACAATGTGCGCGTATATGTGTCAATGCCAGTTTTGGTACATCTTTTTTCTGCGCATATATGCATCAAAGGATTAAAATCACAGATCAGTTATACGCGGTATAATTTCGCAAGATTACACAGTACGTAGACGTAAACGAATGACGAATAATATGCGTCACTGAAAGATTGTGAGCAAGGTAAAGGTAGCGACCATCATTGCACAAGAAGATATTCAGGAGTAAGCAAACGTCGACGCCACTGGACACGTGCAGCTCGGCTACATCGTTTGTCTTGCGGACTTTGTTAGCCTTGTTACATATGAGAGCGATGTGTACTTCAGAATATCGCCGCGCACGTCGGAATCGCGCCGGACGAAAATACTCGCTGACGCTTCGTAGTTTCGATAAAAGATGCAAAAGATCCAACGAAAACGATGCTGTACGAAGACGCGATAAATATTGACTAGATTTGATTTTCAATCAGAATTAATTATACGAAGATAATAAATGCTAAAACTAAAAAAAATATACGTGCAATAAAATTGTTCATAAACCACAACAAATTCTAGCGCTATTCGCGAGTGGATCTTAATCTTCTTGAATTGTACACGTACGACAGCGTAGGATTTGTAATCCTCCTGAAATTGCATGGTACATCGACAACAATATCATTCGCAGAACGTTGGCCAAGGAACACGTGCACCCGTTTGTACACCAAACAGCGTACTGACATCCTCGGTATTTTCGCGAGTCATAGTTCGCCGTTGCGCGGATTAACATACATAACATGCCCGTGTAATACGCAAGTCACGCTGTATTCGATAGGTATTCACCTGGTATAATTTTCGATAATCTCGCGGTCGAGCTTTATCGGGCGGCTAACTCGCGCGCCGATTTCTCGCGAGTAGGGTGACACGCGCATAAAAAAAAAAGTCGCGGCCGCGCGTGCACGCGTGCTCGGGCGCGTGGAATCGCGAATTCCTCGAGGACTCGCTCGCTCGCTCGCTCGCGCGAGACAATCGCGCGCGGAGCCGCGCGGTATAGTTGCACTTGCGCGGTGTCACGGTCGAGTTAAAATTAGCAAGTCAACCGGATTCGCGCGCCGGGCGTGGACGGGAGAGGCGCGGAGGCGCTTCGGTGAACGAGCGCCAGCGCAAGCAGCGCGGCGGCGAAACAATGACGACGATCATCGTGCTTGCGTTCACGCCGGCGCGGGCGCCCGCGTCCCGTGTCGTGTGCACGCGTGCACACCGCGCGCGGCCGTTCGTTCTCGTCCTTGCCGCGGGCTAAGTATCCACCCGCGCGCGGCGCACCGACGATGACGAGTTTCCGTTACGTCAATCCGTAGATGACGACCAACGTACGCGTCACTAGATCGGATCGCGAAATCATATACGTCGATCGACCTGGCAGCCACCTCTCGAGTTGGCGTTCTCTCTTTTTTAGGCATCGAGAGAGAGAGAGAGAGAGAGAGAGAGAGAGAGAGAGAGAGAGAGAGAGAGAGAGTGCGAGAGAGAGAGAGAGAGAGAGAGAGAGAGAGAGAGAGAGAGAGAGAGAAAGAGAGATTATTCGCGTACGTCTGAAAAGATATAGGTTGCAGTCCATTTGATCCTATTTCGAAGCGTTTTTCTTCTTCTTTTTTCATTAAAAGCAGAAGAATGCTTCAAAGCATTTGTAGGACTGTTAAGTGGACCGCAGCCATACCTAGTCATATCATAAAGATAAACTTGCACTGCGACTGTCTTGAGAAGAAGAAAGATATATTTAAAAAAATGGTAACTGATAGATTCAGGATACATGTAAAAGAGACGCTTGTTTCTCCATATGGGATGCGAGCGTGTTTTTATTGTCCGAAGCTAATATAAATAATGCATACTCGTGTAATGCATAAACTCGATGACATCTGTCCTTGAATATGATTATGTATACTGAGCGCGACATCGCTCAGTTTCGACATTATTTTTGCGCTGCTAATTGTTCGCGGATTCGAGCGAATGACGCGCGCGCGGAGATTATTATGCAGGCGGAGCACGGAGGTTGGGCATCGCGAGTATTTGTACCTCGTTAATATGGGATACCCCCGTGGGGGCATATCGACGAATTTCATTTCTCGCGCAAAATTGAACCGTATTCGAAAACAGAGATTAATACGTTTTTTCACCTGGGATAAAAAATAATGAATCCCCAACAATATTTTCGTTCATTTCCGATGCGGCGTTCAAGCGGGCGCGATATCGTAGAGGGTAATTTCGAAAAACACACGTAAAACTAATTTTCGCAAATCTATACCGGAGGTCACGTCAAAATTGCACGGGGACGTGATTCGCGCGAATATGCATTTCGCGCGCACGTTATGTTTATGTTATCTCGATCACTTAAAACGAAAATGTCGATCGCCATAGCGGGAACATACTATGTACATACAGGACCGGCGCGATGTAGGTTGTAAACGGAGGGACGTGGATATCGATTTCAGCGCGGTATGCACGAGCATTGTGGAATGTGCCTTGTACATTATGCCGGATCGTGGTGCTGGTGTGTGCGAACGGCGCGGCGCGGCGCGGCGCGGCGGCTGCACCGTCGCTTATACCGTGACGCGCGGAAATCGACGAGGGCGTCTGTAAAATCACAAGCTGCTCGCTAAGATGTTATAGACCGCGTACATGACATACGTGCAAAGTGTATTAAGCGTAATCGGTGCAAACTGTAATTTCGCAGAACGGAGATCAAAGCGAGTATAAATAATTCGCACCTAGCGTCGTTGTGCATATAGACGACATCTACTGAGAGTCCTCGATTTTAATAACGATAAATCAATAAAAAGAATCAATATATGCCAGAGCTTTTCTACCTTTTCTCATTACTTTTCTCATTATTCCGGTTATATTGTCGATCCATAAGATTGCACGCGAAGCGGTGTTTTACACATTACGTATGATCAGTGTCGGTGAAGCGGTGTTTACCTGCCTGCTCATACGTGTGACGCGTCCGTTCACTACGAGGAAAACGCGTGTTCACCGATTATAGCTGTGGTAGCGTTTAGCGCGATAGGAATTGCGCAGCTTGCGCGAGACGACGGCAATATGCGCTGCTTCGCAATTTGCAACGACGCGGCGATTACGTCGGCCGGCACGTCGCGCGTCGCGTCGCGTCGTCGCGCGTCCTTCTTCGATAAGAGCGCGGCGTTAATTTATGCACACCATTCGCGATTTATCGTAACCGCTTGTCGCCGCGCAACGAACGCCGATTTTCCCGAGCGTCGCGTTTAAATCGCGGGTACCTAGCGGGGATACTCGCGCCGTTATTTACCGTGGATACGTAATTCGCTGTTACCTGATTAATCGGGGCGATGGAGGTGGACGCGCGGACGTCGCGTCGACGCGAAGGAACGAACGAGATAGAAAGCGATAAAGTATACACAACGAACGAAAGCGTGCGACTGGTTAAAAGTCAATTGTATGTTTCGTCAAATTAACAGCGTCCGGGGTGGGTGATACTCGTCGGCGCATTCGCGTTTGTGCGTCGAATAATATGAGGTATTCCGGACGCGCGAAAATCGGCTCGACGACGGGACGAGTGCTGTTTCATTATCGAATCACGTTTCAAGTGGTACGCGCGGTGTAGAAACAAATTGAGAACAACGTTACACTCGTCGAGCGGCGCGGCGCGGCGCGTTGCGCCACGTTTTATAGTTCGTGTTACCGCGTATAGTGTACAAATATATGTGTATATATATATATATGTATGTATATATATATATATCCGTTAGCTAGGAAAATACGAGGGATACGTATCGATACACAGCGCAATATTTTTTTTTTATCGACAGGCAACAAGGATCGTGAATCGACACCAAAGTATTTCACCGCGCCGCCGGTCGACTTGTACGGAAAAAACAGTCCAGCAGTCCCGTCAACGATTAAAGTGTCTTACTCGACAAAAGCGAGCTATTAAATGCTAACTTACAACGTATGATGTGCCGATTGTACGGCAATAATGGCGCAGTGGCAGGAGCGTGGACTTTGTACAGGGTCAAGATGAAGGGTCACGCGAAGAGGAAACGACATCCTTCTTGGACTCATTACGATATGTAGATTGTTGACGTCGTTGGCAGCGATAACCCTTCCGTCCAAAAGCCCAGTCGATCGCGCATATCTCACACAGATCGTTTCGATGGAGAATAGACAACGCTAACGGAAAGGGTGACAATACAGAAGAAGAAGAAGAAGAGAAGGCGCACACTCGCGTGCGTGCAACGATTATCATTTGAATGCGCGGCACGACTGCTCTTTGGCACCCCGAAACGCGCCTCGAAATCGGGTAATTTGAATATTTCGTCAATTAAGCCGCGGACGCTGTTTTACATAGGTGAGGACGAGGTTATTAACTGCATGCGATCGACCTACTTTATTTCGACAGCGAACCATCCATCTGCATTTGTCGTAATGCTATCTGAATATCGATCAAACTACCGGATCGTCAGATCGAACGTAAGAATTAATCTCACAACGATATGCGATAATGCCCACGAGGAGTCGCTTCGGAATTTACGATAGAAATACAGAAGTTAGACGATATGACTTAAATGAGGAGTTACTTAATTAGCGGAATTAGTAGTTCCCGCTAACATTTTGATTAACTTTTACCTCGTCATAAACTTGTACGGCTCACCGACGCGGACGGAGGTAGCGACAGGCAAATGGATGCTGTACCCTCACCAGTTACGCCATTGGAGGCGTTTTCATCTGCGTGAAATTCCCGGCATAGCTCGCGATACGAAGAAGATTCCGCGAAATCCATTCCACGCGTTATTCTTCTCCTTTGCTAGGGAAGATATATACTTTGGCGACGACGCGTTTTCGACGGTGACGCGTTTTCTCTCTCTCTCTTTTTGAATCGGGTGACGGACGCATCAAAATGCGTACACTGATTACACTAGTCGGTAACGAGCGGTAATAAATTCTTATTGAGCATTCGCGCGTTTGTTTGCTACGTTACCATTCCCGATTCCGTAATTAGCGGTAAATTAATATTCGCTGCGAGTGTACGAGCGCGGTTGAATGTTTCGAAAACCCGCTTAACGCCCATAAACATATACACGCACCCCCTCTCGCCAAACGAGGAGGGGGAAGGGGAGGGCTAAGGGGAGAAGAGGGGTTACGCATCGCAAATCGTATCGATCGCGTCGTATTTACCGAATGAGTTTTACGAATTACATCGTAGCACGTTTGATTTGCACGGCATTTCGATACGTCGATTTTCCCCGCCCACTCACCGATGATACTCGCGTCGCTTTTCCACCGTAGTCGGTTAAATTTGTACATCGCATATCCGAACGTAACGCATAAATAAAGAATGATTTCATCAGTCGTTAAACGAGCGATTTTGCGAATTTTATGCAGTGGGTTAAAGCGGTTAAATGGCAGTTCGAATTCTTAATTAAATCCTATCGCGTTAATTTCCGTCTTTCCAACGCAATTCTACCTCTCCTCCTTTGGAATGTACAGAGGAGGCGAAATTTGTCGACGCAATTGCAACTTCGACGTGTACCTGACATCGACTCGAGCGACAATTCCGACGCTTCGCGATAAACGGGCAACACGGTCCGTCTCTCGATGGACTTCCGTCCTGATAACAACACCGATTCGGAGGGTCTGGCGACAAGAGGTTACGAAAAGAACGTGGGAAAGTCGTGTCAGGGTATGTAAATCGATCGCGCGACACCGTGGGTCCTGAAGAGAAACTCGGTTTCCGGACTACGCCGCGTAAATGACACGTCGACACGTGTAAAAAGAGAGTTCCCTCTCTCTCTAGAGTAGTGCGGAAAGATTGACGCTGAGAGCATGAAAAAAAAATCACCGATTTGATCTCGCTTACATCGCATTCCCGATTATACGGCTCGATATTCAATGGGTGATTTTGTCGGACACGGAGATTTCAACATCAATATCCGTTTATCTTTTCTCTTTTTTATGAGCCTCGATAAAATATCTCGATGTCGAGACGAAACCCATCGATCCGTATTGACAGCCACGCGCGCGGGGCTCCATGATTCGAAGCCCTCCGAGAATGATTAATTATAACCGCGCGGGATCGCGCGCGCTGATCCCATTATCGTATCGTACAACGAATCTCTGCCAATCGCGGAAATTCCGTATCATACCAGCGTCAAAGTAATATCAATGACGTCGATTATGCCCGCCCCTTAATATTTACATGAGCGAGATTGTGCCGTTGCCGATTCGGGCGGAAACGAAAAATCACTACGCAGCCGCGCGAGAATGAAAATTCGCGACGGAATTGAGCGCGGAAAAGCAGAAGATGCTTATAGACAGAGTTGAGGGGAGATAGAAGGTGGATCTGTGTGTGTGGCTAAAGAGGTGGAGTAGGAGGGGGCGTCATTCGCCTCCTCGACGCATTGAGATGCAAATACGCTTCGCCTAATGTAATTTACGAGGAAGGAGCGTGCTCGAGCGAGCGAGTAGAAGCGCTTCCGAGCCCAAATCCATTCGAGCAGATAAGATCTGTCCGAGCAGCCGCCACAATGGACCGGGGATTTTATAGCGACAAGTATTCGCACGCGGTGCCGGAGAACCACCGTTTTCTCTCGGTCAGCAAGTTCCTCCCGGGATTGACGTAAAAGGGCCGCGGCTGATCCTGCGAGTTTCTGTGACCCGATGGAGATTCGCGGTTTGCTCTGAATCTTTTGCGGACTCTGCGAGATTAACATCATTAGGTTTTCGTCGAGTCGACAGTAAAAATAAAGCTTCAAATTAATTAAATTAATGTATTGTTAGCTGCTATTAATTTTAGTTGATAATAACGCGAGAGAGAGAGAAGAGAGAGAGAGAGAGAAGAGAGATAGAAGAGAGAGAGAGAGAGAGAGAGAGAGAGAGAGAGAGAGAGAGAGAGAGAGAGAGAGAGAGAGAGAGAGAGAGAGAGAGAGAGAGAGAGAGAGAGAGAGAGAGAGAGAGAGAGAGAGAGAGAGAGAGAGAGAGAGAGAGAGAGAGAGGAGAGAGAGAGAGAGAGAGAGAGAGAGAGAGAGAGAGAGAGAGAGAGAGAGCTCGATTATCATGTCAGCTTCCCTAACGATTGGCTTCCATTGTTTATAGGGAGATACATTCGCGTGGACATCTCCGTTGACAGTTTTATTCAGAGAGCTCCCTTCATCGACAACGTAGCGAATTGAATCGGGGCCCTTATGTAATTCAGCGCGGCGAGACGAGCGTATCGACGAGCGCGGCAATCCTTTTCATTCGTCCAGGTGAAATCTTTTGTACGCGAACGTACAGACGTATGGGGCTGCCTCATCGCCGACGCGACGCTGCCGCCGCCGCGCACCGACGCGATGCCGGCGTCACGTGCATATTGTCACGAGCGCAGCCCCGCGACTATCACTACGGAGCGTATTGACGCGGATTGCAGGCGCAGGTTAAATCGAGCAGACGGCGGCGGTGGCGTCGCGACGCCGGCTGTGCGCGGCCGCGTAACCCGTCGCTGTCCACCTCCCCAACTCCCAACGCCGCTCGGAAGCGTCGGCGCGGAGAGATAGAGAGAGAGAGACAGGGAGAGAGAGGGGGGAGAGGGGGGAGAGAGAGGGAGAGAAAGAGAGGGAGGGAGGGAGGGAGAGGATGCGGGAGCGGGGATGGTGGACTCTGGCGAGAGGGAAAATTTACAAAGAGGACCGCCACCGCCACCGTCGCCGCCGCTGGGAGAAACGAAACTACTTGTTGCGCGTCGCGTCGCGGCGCGGCGCCCCCGTGACGCCGTGGTGCTCCCTTCTACCCCCCGTATCACCGCATTTCATCGACGACCAACAACGTCCGCTACCGCCGCCACTGCCGTCGTCGCCACCCCTTCGACGCCGCCACCACCGCCGCCACCGCCGTCGCCGCCGTCGCCAACGATGCCCCGCGATGCCGACGACAAAAATAGACGCGTCGTCGCGGCGCAACAGATATCACTCGGGCTCGAGTAGCCCTCGGTTGCTCCGCGCGCCGCTCGTTTCGATCGCCGCGATAGCGGCGATTGGCAGCGGCCGGCACCTGGCTGAGAAAAGTCGCTGTGTCGAAACTTGGAAGCGCTCGATACGAAATCCATTCCCGTTGAGAAGAATAAATATTCCGTTGAGAGTCTAGTATTAGCTCGGGGGAACTTTATCCGCTTGAACTGGATAAACTGGAGAGATGTACGGTGTACTTTATTTATATCCTTGCAAACCGAAGAAGCAATATAGCTCGAACAAAATACGATGTACATTTCGCGCGCAGTCGTTTATGTATTATGGCTGTATTCCGATATTCACTGTCAGTACTGAAAATCTATATTTTTATATATTTTACGTCACGTATACTACAGATTTTCAGTACTGACAGTTGCTGATAGTAAATATCGGAATGCAGCCTATTTTATAATTACGCAGTTAATCTCCGAATCATATAATTAGATAACAATATTATTTACGATACATTTCTTTTCTTTCGAATACCGAGATACAAAATGCTATCTTTCGCTGAAAAAAATAACTTGCAGAATACATATTTCCGACATGAGATTTCGTTTCCGAGAGAATCGATCTCGTGGAGAAAAAAGTCACCTCACTTACCTGAATCTGGTTGCCAATGTGCAGCTGCTGAGCCTGATTGATCTGCAAAGTCGAAGTACCGGATCCCGAAGGAGGTCTCGGCGGTGTGGAAGTCGTGTTGAAGGGTCCTTGCGAACCGGTCGGGTTAGGTCCACCACCCTGCGATCCTCTCGGTGGCAGCGGGTAACCCGGGCTACCGTGATTCGGCATCGAACCCGGGCTGCCATACGGCGAGTATTGTTGCTTGTAACCGCCGCTGGGCCCCAGCATGCCGGGCTTGCCGCCCGTCGCGGTCGGCTGGGGCCTCTTCATATCTGTGAGGCCCGCGGCGAATTGGGTCTGCGAGCTGACAAACATATCGTTGGTCTGCTGACTCTGGAAGGTCGGAGTGCCATTGTTCTTGTGATACGAGCCGGTCCCCGTGGCCGTCGCCTGGTTCTGTCCACCGGTCGGGCCGGTGCTGCCGGGACTACCGAGGTAATCGGAAGCGCCACCGAATTGAGAAAACTCGGCGTAAGGGGACCTCGTCGCCGGGCCCCGCGCCGCGGCGGCCGCTGCGGCCGCCGCAGGGTTGAATCCACCCAGGCCCAGTTGCTGACTCTTGTGCTGATGCTGCTCGGCCATCTGCTTGAGCGTCTGCGCCGCCGGGCTCATCTCAGATTTGAAATCCAGCCCGGAGTAAGGAAGTCGAGCGGGCGAATACTGCGAGGAGCCGAGAGCGCCCGGGCTCGAGTTAGCCGGCATCGCGTTACCGTTGTTATTGCCGACATTGTTGCTGTTGACGCTGTTGTTCGCGCCGTTGGCGTGCTGCTGCTGTTGCTGCTGCTGATGGATCGCATCTTTATCGTCTTCGATCTTGATCTGTCCGTTATTCGTCGGCAACCCGTTATTGTTGTTGCCACCGTTATTATTGTTATTGGCGGCGGCGGCGGCAGCTGCGGCCGCGGCCGCTGCCGCGGCATTGTTCGCCAGCGTGTCAACGCTCTTGTCCTCAAAGTCGAAGTCCTTCATAAACTCCGGATGGAAGTCCGATATCTCGGAGATGAGGTCCTTGAACGCGTCCGACGTAATGATCTCGTCGCCGGTATCCTCGCCCATGAACTCGGAGAAACCGGGGAATCCGGTACCGTTCGCCGCGGCGTCCTTTTCCAGTGCCGCGGCGCACTGTTCCAGATCCACGAACTCGTTATCGGGTTCTTGTTTGCATTCGACTAGGTTACCGATGTCGACGCAACCGATTCCGCCGGTGCCACCGGCGCTACCGGCGCCACCACCACCTGCGCCGGGCCCGCCAGGACCTCCCGGACCGCTTCCATTTCCGGGCTGCGGTCTAGACGCGGCAGATGCTGACGTGTCTGGACCGGGTTTCGGCGATGAGGACGAATTTAAAAGATCGCTCTTCACCGACGCGTTCGTCAGCGCTTTCACCGTTACGTTCGTGGAGATCGCCTGGGCCTGCGAGTTATTCGCCGCCGAGGTCGTGAACTCCAGCTGCTGCACGATCTGCACCTGGAACTTGGTGAGACCTTCGTTCCCGTCACCACCGCCACCGCCACCACCGCCACCGGGCGCCGGGCCCGTCGAGTTCGCGCCGTTCCCCGGCTGATGCTGGCCATGACCGTGATGAGGCCCGCCGCCACCACCGCCGCCCGGACCCTGCTGATGCTGATGCTGCCCCTGCGTGCATTGCAGCTTGACCGGCGGCTCGCCGAAGCCGCCATCGCCACTAGCACCACCTGCTGACTCCAACTCCTCGGTCGTCCTCTTGAGGAATTTCGGCTGCTGAAATGAGAAGAGAGGGAGGATCGTGAATAGTCGGTGGACCTTTCCAAAATCGGAAAGACAACAAAAAAACAACGCAATACAAATCTGCCAGCAAAACAAATTTTCAAGAACTATATTCGCTGTGTGCGATTACCTGCACTGAACAAAAATCTGGTTGAATTAATTGGACATCTGGTGGAAAATGAACGAACCAGATTCTTCCAATTAATGCAACCAGAAATTCCAATTAATGCAACCGGAATTCTAGTTATGCAACCAGAATTCCTATTAATTCAACCAGATTCTGGTAGATTCAACCAGTATTTTCTGATGGAAAATGAACGAACCAGATTTTTTTTTTTCAGTGTGAAAAAAATCTTTTCTATTATTCTACAATATAATTTTATTATTTTCTTTATCATATAGCTTCAGCCGGTAGTATTGATCGTCTTTCGATCAAGCTCGGATCGAGATGGTCTTTTAAAAGAGTACCGCTTTTTCCGCTGCTCTGTTGCTCGACGACCGAACCGAGCGACGCGAGGTATTTAACTCGTCGCTTGGTGTCGCCGAGCTCGATTCCACCGGCTTTTTCTGCGATTAACCCGGAAAGTTTCTCACCGTACTTGTCAATACTCGCGACGCTTTTTCAGCCGCTGTCTTTATACGGATCGCCGACCGCCGCCCGCGGAGGGTCGTTTTGTTTCGCGGAGCGTCGGACCCCGATGCCGCGGCTCGTAAATCTCGACGAGCGAATCGTCTACCGACTCGAAAAGATCGATGGCACGTGACTCTATGCGCGCGACGCGATGAATCCAAATAATCTTCGCACGTCGCGAATGCACATTATTATACATCGTTCATTTATATTACCATATTACGTCTCAATAATACTTGAAACTCATCAGATTTTATTAGTGCCGGACAAAGACCGATAATTTTCATAATTGATTACTACAGAGAACATTATTAAAATAATCACGTGATCATCGTCGCAAGATTGATTATTAATCATTAATTAATAAATAGTAATCGCATAACAGGAAAGATTATATATTGTCTTTATTGGTGTTATTTCAATATGTTAATGTACATTAATTCATTGAATCGATCACAATCGAAAGTGTAATAATTTTCTAACGAAAGGTTTCTGAAAATTATATTATCGATAACAAGGCTTTTTAGCTTGATTTTCTATTATTAATTATTAACTACTTAATAATCATAATTATTAATATCATAATATTTTATCCAAAAATTTGATTTATATAATATAATAATTTATAATTAAAAGACAGACAAATATTTTCCACAAAATTATTAATCAAATTTAACAGACAATATTAACCTAATAATTCCTCGATAAATCTCGAATATGCATAGCGACAATACCGCAATTGATTCCTAATTATCTCGAATAATCGACATACGGCAGAAAATTCGAGGCAATTATCGCCGGATTTCGAAGACGAATCCGCTTAGGAGCCACGAGCTACTTCTCGCCGGCGGGGATTTCTGCGAGATCTCCAAGTCGACGACCCTGTTTTCGACCGGGCAAACAAATTCACGGCAACGGGCGGGAGGGAAGGAGCGGAAGGAGGGGGAGGAGGAAGGAGAGATTGGAAAAAGTTTTTCCAGGGTGCGGTCGCGAGAAACGCTTCCACTGAAGTATTCACATACACGTATACGCACGAGAGCGCACGGTTGCGCGCGCGTCAGTGTGTATCTATACATTTGTCATGATTTGAACTGGGATAACCCTCCTGGTTTCATCCCAAAATCGATAATACGTATTACCCTCTAATAGAGAATCGGGCGCTCTACGTGAAGTTTCCCCTTCGTTCCCCTCCCTCCCGCTCGCCGTCCCCGTTCCACCTGGGCCGAGAGCTCGAATAATCTTGCGCGTCTTCCGCAGATGTAATACGGTATTTCGTTAGTCTTTCTCTACCCACGGCAGCATCTTCCCGCCCATCGCAGGAAAGTCGTAAAGGTAAAGGACGTTTCTTCGGTAACCGGGCCGTCCTCCCCTTTTACGTTTCGCGAAATGAAATACATTATAGTAGATATAAAGTAGGTATAAAGAGAAGTGAATTCTCCGTGCGTCTCGCAATCATCATTGATGGTCTCGATGAAGTAAGCCTCATCGCACAATATCAAGAAGAATCTCTGGCAGGTACGCCGCAAGAGCGTAAATCGATCGCAGATTTACGATGATTTTTGCGTTTGAAGACCCATCGTTAAATTGCGTTAAAGATCAAAGTGTTCTTACGGATTAATGACTATTAAACCAAAGTATAAAACTTATTTAATTCCTTTTGCGTACTCTCTTCTGGCAATAAGATAGGTTTCTTTTTACTTCTTTCGATACCTCATGAACATCGTCTAAATGCCATCCCATGAATTAATCCTTTGTATGAACCTGATTGTATAACGTTATATCGGGGCACACACAGAAAGGGCGTCCAGCGTAGATTGCACGCGTGCAAGCCACAACGGATGCGAAACGATGGAAAAAGACTTCGGTCGGGAAAAGAGTTCGCGCGGCGCTTTCGCGAAGCAATTTTACAGGACGAAAGGTGTGTGTCGGGGGTTGACAGATAACGGCGTGGCCCGCGCCCTCGTTCGCGTCAATATTGCACTCTTTCCTCCATCTCCTTTCATGCACCGCTCCGTCGCGGCTCCGGGGCGAAAAACAAATAAATGAAAACAAGAAATACTTTAAACTCTGCGCTCATTGAACTAATTACTTTCTTCGAGTCGCGCGAAAATACGAGATCTTTTCTTCCTTCTAATTCGACGCCGGTCAAAGGTACGTTTATACCAGCGAATTAAAATACCGTTCGTGTCAAAATGCACACTAATGATGAACGATGAACAATACCTTTCCGCTCGTGGAAGCATAAAATAGCAAAATCGCGAGAATTTTATGCAGAAATCACGTCATTTACAGTTGCAACGCAAGGGAAGTGAATCATCGATCGCAAAGGAAATTTATTCACCGATAAATCGCCCCGTTTCGATCAAGATATAAACAATGGAACGAAGTTGGTACATATTTTGATCGGAGAAAAAGAAATTCTCAATGCGTCCGCGCGTAAATATTTTTAAATTTATTTTAATATACCTGTAACCTCGATAAGTGTCATATAGCGTAACATTGTTATTAACGCTTCATTATTCGGTATATGTGTATGATAATCAGTCGCCAAGCGCCTTATAATGCGCGTCCGTAGACTGTCTTATCTCGTGGTTCAATACATTGTATCTTATCTGAGCTCGCGCAAGATAAATCGAGTGTCACTCGCAATTTCGTAAAGTAATCTATCGCCGAATAATAATAACGTATCGATCGCGACGTTTGTTTTCGACTTGTTTATACGTGTTTCCCCTTCTCGTTCGTTACCCACCGAGGAGCTTGCGCGCGATCAATTTATCGTCGAGACGTTCGGCGATTAGAAATTAATACGCAATCACTGGAATCAGCAGAGTAGATCGAGGGAGAAAACTAACTGCCTCAGGGTGGAAGCACCCGCGCGTGCGACGTCACGGGTGTTCGCGCCGCGATGCGTGTGCTTTGCGGCGAACTGATTTCATCCACCCCATCCTTTATCACCTCCTAGCGAAATCGGCTAACGACCAGACTACATCGCCCGAATGCGAGTTGCCCAAGCTCTACCGGGGGCCCGAGTTATGCCACTTCGTCCGGAAGCAATAATCCGCAGCGCGCACAAATTTGCGCGAAGAGCGCGAGCGTTGCTTGGATACAGAGAATCGTGCTCTTGTGCCGTTAGAACTAAAATACCGTATCGCCACCGAGCGGTTTACTTCGCCACGTCGTAATCCACCGCACCGCTCATTAAACCCGCCGAGTGCAACGGGTGCGATCGGTACAGTGGAGTCCGTTTTCGGGGCGATGTAATCGATCGCATTCCAAATTCGAGAGACAATTAAACGTCTTCGTCGAAGAAACTTCGTCATGATATGGCATACCATCACGTCTAGGGTCTATGTGCATCATGTTTGCGTAACATCGTGGGAATGAGGCTATACGAATGAAAATCTGCGGAAAGGGCAACTTGGGATACCTCATTAACTCTCGCTCGTACACCGTTCTCCGTTGATTTCTAATGAAAGCTCGTTCGTGAGTACCTCCTGAGTAGCCACGTACTCTCCTACATGCTCGTATTATCTGAAATGCTTTCTTCCGAGAGATCAATGATCGCATTACTACAAGTCACAACAGTTAGAATCAACTTAGGGCGAAGGCCGTCTTAATTCATATGAAACCAACGACCACAATGTCCAAAACGGAAGACGGCTAGGCCCCTCTTGATGTCCATTACTTGTTCTGTACGTAATAAGCAGTATGTTGCGCCACTGATTAAGTTGCGAATGAGTCAGACGTCTGGAATTGGCATCTTGGATTCGTGTCACGTTATTGTCGTTGTATATCCCGCGATTTCTTTCCGGATGTTTTCATCTCTCTTTTTATTAATCGCGCAAGCAAGTCCAATTCGAGAGACCTAATTTAGAGTACAGGACAAATATGTTCTATTTAACTTTTTCTGTTTTTAAACAGACCGTTTCATAATTATACAATTATGACATAACGAGGAAATCTCTCTCTCTCTCTCTCTCTCATTTCTATATTAATCGATGAAAATAACAACGTTATAAACTTTAATATACATAAATTAATAACACATGGCAATTAATCTCAATATTATTTATTCAGAATTTTATTTCTTTTTACCGCGAGATTTTCGATTCTGCACGATGCGCGTAGCTCTGAAGGATTTGAAAGAACCTGTTACTTCCTATTTCAATTTCCTGTTTTTACGACATGAAAGTATCGTCGGAGGTGACAAATCGGACATCTCGAGTGGTGAATCTTGGCAAGACGACACGCGGCGGTGGTGCTTCGAGATAAGAAGCGTGTCACTAACCTTGACGTGTGTGCGAGCGCGCTCGTGGATGTGTGTGTGTGTGTCTGTGTGTGGCGAGCGTGGGCGGATACACCGGTCTATTGAGCGTTACATTTCGTTAACAACGCTCCCGCCAGTCGCGACGCGACTGTTAACACGACCTAAATATCAGCCGGCGAGAACGACGACGTTTCGTGACATATGGATGCCTCGCGATCCGCTTTTCGCCTACAACTCCTACAAGACGCACCTTTTCGTTCCGCGTGCACACGTGTTTATCGCTTCCGCGCTTTCACTCCTGATAAGCCTCCCGCGGACCCTTACGTTATCCCACCGTCGCAGATAACGGAAGAGGGTCCGCCAAACTTCGCGGTATATCGCGACTGCGGTTTTCGGTTTATTTACGTACGAAGATAATATACGTGCGTCGCGTCTGGAAAGAGCCGCGCGTTATTTGCATCACTAATTAATCTGAAACTTAGTGAAACTGCGTCAAATAAAAAAGAAGCTTATATTATAACAAAGGAAGGCAATACGCGCGCGACTCATGAAAAAAACATGACGTATAAAAAAAGAATTCACAATCTCTATTCTAACGCTTCTCGACGTCCGAACTCGCCGGGAAGGTTCCGAATTATACGGTTTACAGCTCGACCGAGCGGAATCGGCGCACGAGAATCGTAATCTGCCAACTGATAGGCACTTACCGCTTCTTGTGCAACGATGCGTTTACGTAATCGCCGTTTCCAGGATAAGCTATCGCGCGGAATTTATTCAGATCACATTCCCCTCGATCTCCTCCGCCTTGCACGAAATCACGATCGCGTATCGCTTCCACCTCGTTGTTCGCGCGGATATTTTAGACGCGGGAATTTATCGCGTTCTTTTTTTTTCTGCCACCTTTTTTTCCTCCCGGTCTGATGTCACGCCTTTCGTCTCGCGACCGCGCAATCGATACAAACGCTCACTTCCGGCGTAAAAAATGAACCGCTGTGCTTCCTCGTTGCTCGTCCACGAGTTGTAATTCTGCGATTGGACTTCGCGCATTTTCAACGGGAGGGAGAAACAACGAGAGGGAAGAACGCGGGACATGCACACGCCGGCACCGTAACGGATGTTTATGACAAATTTCGGGCGTCCGGCTGGTTTTCGCGCACCGCCCGCCCGTCGTTAATCAGCCGCGCTTCTCTCCCTTGCGTCGCGAAATGATTTAATTTCGACCAAAAACCCGCGCGTTCCGCGCGGGAAAATGGCAAAAGTGACTCCGCGGTATAATGGCGCGGCGGTATATTTTAGCGCCCCGATGCGAGGTGATTTTTTTTTCGCCGATCGCGCGACCGACGCGAATATGAGGGACGGGACAGAGAGAAACAGCCGCGGTAGGAGGGAGGACACGCACGATTGCAGATGCAATTACGATATTCATCCGTGCAAATGTAAATGCGCCGGGCGGCGGCGGGTGCCGGCGCTACCGGTCGCGATGCGCGGATTCGACGCATCGGCTTTCAAACGAAAAATGGATTCCCCGCCGCGCCCGCTCTGGCCGCGCGCGCTTTTGAATAATCGTTATTGCTGCAACCCGTTGCGCGCGCGTTTGCCGGCGCGAGCGGTTCAAACTGTCACGCCTGTTTTAAAGAATCACGCCGCTTTCGAACCGCGTCGCATCGGCGTCGGCCCTCGCGCCGCTATTCGCACATTCCGATAATCAGGCGCAATTTAACGTGGATTGTGGAGTCGCGCGGTAAAACCGCTTAAAAAATAATATCCGCGTTGACGGATGGAAATGAATTGTGCGGGAGATAATCGCGCCTGGTTGAATCAAGCCACGAGGAATGTCAACATTTCGGACGGGAATTTATTTTGAAAATTCTATGAAATACACCGCGGAAATGTTCAACGGATCGTGAAATGTTCATTTTTCCTTCTCTTGCTCGAGTAAAAGTGTCCGATGATGCATTTTCTTGGCGTTATTAATTTACGCTGGTAACGCTGCGAGCGAAATTATCAGAATGGCGCGACCTACTCTACAAAGTGTCTATAGGCGAGGCGCTGAGCGCACGGAATGGAGCAATAACGTGCGCACCGCGTTACAAATATGTGCGACGTGGTTACACAACGGCGAGCGGCGAGACGACAATACGTCGCGCCGGCATCCTCCCAGTTTCCACCGAACGAACCGTCCATCTGCCATGCGACCGACCAACCGGCCGTCGTCGTGCCTGCACCAACGACGGCCGATCATCCACACGCCAACGAGGATAACACCCACTACGCCACGCATCAACCTCGAAGCCGCTCGCTCCTCCTGATTACGATATATCATTAAATGTAACGTGATATGTGACAGCACGAGAGCGTTAATAATCTTCTTAATGAAATGCCGCTTCGTATTTTCGTCGAGGAGGAATCGAATCTAGATTGGTCCGAGAATGAGGGGGATGGCCCGCTAAGTCAGGGAGGAAGATTTCGCATAATTTCCGCCGTAATTATCATCCTTGCTACGCTACGTGCTTCGTGTCACGAATTACCCTCGCAATTAACGTTGAGATTGGAGGAATTGCTCGCTGCGAACTCTCGTGAGCGAAGTAGAATTCATCTCGCATAGCGTTCGCTGTATCTGTGTGTCCTTTCCAGATTGCAACGCAGGAATTAAAGCCTAGCGTATATCGCGTTATGAAAAGAAATAGTGACGGTTATTACGGGGAGCGGTTATCGCCGAAGTCCGACCGGCGTATCGCGTATTTGCGCTCGGTTTCTGCGATTATCACGTTAATTCAGAAATGTACGAAGGAACGCGCGTGCTTTATAATTGCAGTGGATACGGTGCGGTTAATAAGGTATGGCAGGCACCTCGGCCCCGAAGTTATTACGTTTCTGTTACGTTTATTATTGATACAACTTCATTACGAGAGTCCTTGGAGAGTTCTAACCGCGTAGCGCCATGCCGTTTTTCACGGTCATCGTTGTGTACCTTTGCATCCTCCGAACATCGTGATCGCTCAGAAAGTCTTTTCGTTTCATCGTCGAACTCGCGCTGCTCTTTGACGATTCTTTTCTAATTAGTAATTATTCCCGACAATTACGCTGCCATAAAGCAATATTTTCTTATTCACGTAGAAATTTTCCTTGTGATAAATGTAAAGAGCGTAGCACAGAGTATGCCGTAAACGCCGGTTTCTTTTGGCATATAAATTCTTTAGTCGATCTAAAATCGTTTCCTCCTTGACGAATTGCTCGACATTAAATATCTATAGAGTGCACTCCGATTTCGAATTCGAGAAATTAAGCTTTACTTGAAGCTAAATCAAGACTAATCGTCTCACCTTTCAGAAGAGTTCTAATAATTACAATCTCATTATACTGAAAATAACGACAAAGAATAGATGTGACGTAAATAAAAAAATAAATATCGTCGGAATACGAAAAAAGTACAGACGAGTGTAACTTAAGATATTGCACTCTGTAATTAAATCGAAGATAAATTGAGCAGCAATCGTTGCATAAAACTATTATAATTGCATAACTGGAGAAAGCTATCGGAATGTGAACTTCCACGGTTGAATTCAACGAAATCGGACGACGAGTTCGACGAGGGAGCAACGATGAACACGAGGGTAAAGGAGTCCGGAAGCCGCAGGACGTCGCGCGCGAGAATCATCGAAGGAAACTTCTTGACCCAATTCTTTTTTCCGCAGCCACATCCTTGGGCGAGGAATTCTATCGCGTGGCCCTGCAAAGCGCCGGGATTCAGCTCGGGAGGTTTCCTGAGAAAAGCGATCACGTACAACGCCGAGTTTCGGTGTTCCCTCCACGCGAAATCGAGATAAGCTCGGCTATTAGAAATCACACGCGTAAGGGCGCCTCTCCGGTTCGCGCAAAGCCATATTTAGCTTTGGCACGATCGTGCACGCCGCGCTGGTTACTTTTGGACGAGTTGGATGACGCTCGTGAACGTGGGAGAGCGGGCTCGTACCCGCCGAAAATCTTGGTTGCTTCCTTTGTGAATAAATTCGTCAGATTCTGAAAGATTCGGAACTGTTGTTTTGCGTGATCGAATGTCGCGTAAGCACGAAACAAAAATCTGTGATAAAGACGTGCTAATTAATTGCTGGCGACGTCGCTATCGAACATTGTTCGAAATTTTATCTATATCGTATTATAGATATATTTTTAATAAAATACAGTAAAAGCTTTACATTTACGAATTTTTCATAGCTTGATAAAAGATCGTCGGATGCTGGAAAAATCGTTGTGGCTGCTATAAAAATCGCAAATATGGAAAAAAGGAATGTAAACTTTTCAAAAACAAAAATTATATAGCTAATTGTTGAAGTAATTTAAAATAAATGTATTGAATATTATTTG
This sequence comes from Temnothorax nylanderi, assembly GCF_030848795.1. NCBI lineage: Eukaryota > Metazoa > Arthropoda > Insecta > Hymenoptera > Formicidae > Temnothorax > Temnothorax nylanderi. Next base: position 22,464 of record NW_027249607.1, on the reverse strand, counting down.
TCGTTTTTTTCATTATTTAGTTACTTATATCATCTTGGGGATGAGCGGGATGAGGGGATATTATGAAAAATGGTTACAAATACCGAATTACAGGTACCTATATACACACATATATATGAGTAAAAAATACGCAAATATGGAGCTTTTATAATATTGTATCCAAAGATTATGCTAATGTTCGCATAGTGCGCACTCTTCATATATTTTTCAAGAAAAAAGTTATTATTAATCGTAATATATTCAGCTAAAAAAACGGAGTTTACTAAATCCAGAAACCGATACTCGTTTTTGTATATAATATTGATATATAGAGAATATACATGATGGCCCACATAACTCTTAACAGCACGACATCTCAGAAATTATTTCATCAATTTTAAAGGTTTAGGTCTTGAATTGGATCTGAAGGGCCTTTAAATTGAAATGGAGGTTGGTTCCCTAACCCCTGTTGCGTGGATGGAACAGAGGTTAACTTTAAAATTTTAAATGAAAACCTTTATAAAAATTACATTTTGAATTCTATGGAAGAAAACTTAGTTTTGTCCAAAACATTTTTTTTTGTCAGATGTTTTTATTAAAAAATATGACGGTGTTTGGACTTATAGCTACTTGCAAAATCAAAATTACAAAATTTTACATTCTGACTTATTTAGTTGATTAAATGTTCAAAATATCCACCACGGACAGTCGTAAACATTTATTTATCCGAATTAACAAATTATTCCTAACATTTGATAACATTTCGGGAGTCACGAAGCAATTTTTTGATCGCATAACGTTCGAAAAACATTACTGCACGCCGATAATTCTTTTGGCATTCACCTAACACTAATAGCATATTCACTTCCATATCAAACATAGTGATTTTCACCATGTTACCGCTTGAATAGTAGCTTCAAACTGAGAAGATTTTCATGAATAGTTGAATTGAACTTAATGAACGTACAGTATGACAGTGTTTATTTATGTTTCTTTTGAAGGAGAAAGTTATGTTAGAACCGCCGACGACGAAAGAGAATACGACGCAAAGGATACGCGACGCTTGCGCTTTAGTGACTCCCGAAATGTTATCAAATGTTAGGAATAATTTGTTAATTCGGATAAATAAAGGTTTACAAGTCCATGGTGGACATTTTAAACATTTAATAAATTGAATAAGTCAGAATAGAGTGTTGTAATTTTGACTTCGTAAGTGCTTCATATAGCTATAAGTTGAAACTTCACGCCGTATTTTTTAATAGAAGCATTTAACAAAAAATGTTTTGGACAAAACTAAGTTGTTTTCTCCCATAGAATTCAAAAATGTAATTTTTTTATAGGGGTTTCCATTTTTAATTTTTAAGATAACCCCTATTCCACCCACGCAACAGGGGTAAAGGGACTAACTTCCACTCCAGGTTGAAGACCCTTCAGATCCATATAATTCAAGACCTAAACCTTTAAAATCAATGAAATGGTTTCCGAGATATCGAGCTGTTAAGAATTATGTGAGCCACTCTATATATACATAGAAAAAAAATTTATATATGTATACAGTGACTCAGAAAACTGATCAAATATACAACACAACAATTATTTACAACTGATTTGAAGAAGGCAATCGACGAAAACGACCTTTCAATATCGACACACAAACGAATAGGTACCTATATAGACTTGCTACAAATATTTTCGTTCACGAATTTTCAAAAGAAATTCATAACAATAATACACTGTTGGAAAATTTTTGTAGTTTTGTTAAAAAAAGTCCTTGTTAAAATTTTTGTGTAAAATAATCAACACCTACATACATGTGTAGATTTAACATATGCTATGTCAATTAAACTTAACAAATTTAAAATGTAAAATTATTAAAATAATTTAAAAAATATGTTAAAGTAACACAATTTGGACGTATTTATTAAAAGTGTTAAAATTTACAGAAAAAGAGTGTTGATTTTATCCTACAATCTTAACTTTAACATAAAAGTTATGTTAATTGTACACATAATTAACCTCAAATTACGATCAGAATTACATTTCCTTTCTGTTGAAATATTTTAACATAGTATCGGTGTTACCATTTAACACATCCATATTATGTTAAATTAATATAAAAATTTCAGTGGACCATTTGGGACATGTAATTTATGTTATATTTAACACAAATTTTCCAACAGTGTACGATTTGATCAGTTTCATGAGTCACTGTATATATATATATATATATATATATATATATATATATATCCATAATTTAAGTCACCGATTCTCTCCGAAGAATTTCTCGCTGTGCGTTTACGATTAATTTAAAGATTATGCTCACGCAGGCACATCGGAACAATCGCAGAATTCGGCGAGGGGCCCACGTCTTTTCGTATCTTACAGAAATAGTCGTTCCGAATAAAGGATATTTAAAAAACTAGCGTTTAACGATGTATTGTTAACAAAAGAATATTTACAGACGGATTTGTCAAGGTACGAGGCGAGCGAGCATACACGGAGCATATCGCCGCGATACAGCGCACGTACCCATCGACGTCGTGTCCCTTGACATGTAAATTCGTAATTATAATTACAAATCTCTCGGAGCCAGACACACCGGAATCACGTGATCGCCGCACGCCTAAGTGCCATAAACGCGATACGCGAAACCGTCGCTCGGGTCGAGCTTGATCTTATCGCGATTGGTGTCTCGGGTATGACACAGTATTTGTGTTCCACGTTCGAAATTCACTCCGAGAGACTAGTACAATCTAATCGAGGAACTCCAAATGCGAGCTAATACGTTTCGTCGATTCTTACGACATTCTGACGTATTATGACGCGCGATATAATTAAATCGACAATTAAGCTACGATTCAATTATACACTCCGTCGTCAACAGATCGGCTTGGAGAATGCATTGAGTGGATATTATCGCGCAATGAAAACATAAGATAACTTTTTGTTTCACTCATCGTGCCGATTTCGCGCATAATCCAAAGTGAAGAGTAAACTTTTTTTGCGAGAAATCTTTTACGTCCGTATTAACCGGCTGTATTGCCGATGCATGCGCGTATCTACCTCCGCCGAGAGAGCGAGAGAAACGCGCGTCGACTAGGAAGTGGTGGCAGATAAGGAAAGAGAGAGAAAGAGAGAGAGGAAGCGTTACGCAATCTTGTCGTCGTACTTGCCGGTAATTGCTTATTTATTGCGCTGTCGCGCATGTTGGTCTCTCTCTCTTTCTCTCTCTTCGTTACGCGCGACTACGTTTACCGACGACTCTCTGTCAACAATCGGCGAAAAGACGGCTATTTGTAAAAAAAAATTTAAAAGGTACAGGTACAGAATAATTTTTTTTGTTTGCACGATTTCCCGAGAGAAATAATATTCTTTATTCTTTATGGAATATTATTTTTTTGTTGTTTTCAATCATTCGCTCGCCCCGATTATCCCGCGATTTTACTGGACTCCCTACACGCATGTCATATGCAACATGGCACACGGTTACCATACCCGTCGACGATGCATATACGCGTAATGCCGGAGAAATTCGCGAAATTATTCACCACGTGCGTGGGAGGTACCCACTTGCGACGCGCGGCCACACGCACGCCACAAGTTTTACGTGTAATTCGCGTGGCGCATTGCCGATTGCGTGCACATTACAGTATTAAGTGCTCGGAATATACCTCGCCGTTGCTTATCCCGATGTCTCAGACACGGTGTTGCAGTTTACTCACGGAATAATACGGGTTCCCTTTGCAAAATCGTTCGATACGTCGCGTCGCGCCCAACGTAACAACTCCGTATTACCTCGCCGATCGAAAGCTAAAATCTCTCTTACCGAAAATTATTTATTCTGTATTCCATATCGTCAATGTGTCTGACTCGTTATAGCACAGAGACATGTTAATAATTTCATTTTTTGTTCGTACATTTCAAGTAAATTTAATTTATTATAACGTAGTATTAAAGAAAGATTTGAAATTAATTATGTTTAAGCGCGTCTTCAATCTTCTATTGATTCTTTTGCTTGACAACAGTTTAAAGAGTATAATCTGCTGTTAATTAAATAGTTCTCTCTCTCTCTCTCTCTCTCTCTCTCTCTCTCTCTCTCTCTCTCTCTCCCCCTTCTCGTGTCTAAATCCCTGCGACGAGTCGCAGCGGAGAATGACGCGGTGCGATTTTTCGGTGAATCGCTAAGGAGAGGAAGAGCGCGACAGGAAGAGCAAGCAGATCGATCGCAGGGCTGCAACCGCCGCTCGACTCGAGATTGCAACTTGCAACGCGCGGCGCTTTTCACCGTGGCGATAAATTCTGAAGCTTGCAAGCTCAGAGCACCGACATGCGGGGTCGCCGCCGCCGCCACCGCCGCGCCGTCGTTGCCGTTGCTACTGCACGCCGCGCGAGAGCTTTCGTGCAAAATATTTTAGCACCTTGGGTGGCGCAACTCGCTTGGCCGTTCGCCGGGGCATCGAATTGACTATTGAACAAACAGTGTGGATACCCGACGCGACTTACGCTCATGATCATTCTCAGAAAGAACGGCAATACGCACGACGATCACAATATCACATGACATGATCGAAATTTTGCATTGTTCGCTCATATCCGATATGTTTGTCTTCAAAATCTAATTCAAAGTCAAATAGAATAATTATAAAAACCGATGACATAATGATGATACATTAGCTTTTGAAAACTAAGGCAAAATCACAAATTACATGAAGAAAAATATTGCTCTATGCGAAAATCGTATTTATTTATAGCAAAAAGGTATACAATTCGGCGCTATTCTTACCATATTCAATTTTTCTTCGATAGACAGACAGTGAGTATTTCTCGCGGACGTACTGTTTCGTGTCCAGGAGAGATTTAATATCAAATTTGCGATATGTACCTATTATTACCATAATTCGAGAGTTTCGCCGATGTAAAGCCGAAGGATGCGCGAGTTCGCATATTGTAAAATCGTTAATACAAAATAAAATATCGCGACGGATCCATAATATCGCTCGATTTATTGATTGGGCTAATTATTTCGAAATAAGATACTTGAAGTGTTACTGAAGTGCGTTATTACTCCGCCAGAAAACACCGGTCGTCGAGTGTCAGTGCGATCTCCGCTAGCCGTAACGTCCCGTCCGTTTCATCGATAATTCGCCGGCGCGAGCGTTTTCTTTCAGCGTTAAACTTTTCATCGGAGCGTTTGATTCGCGTTATAAGCGTACACCCGCGAGGGAAGAAGGGTGCTTAATTATTCACGGTGATTCTTTATTCATACTTGCTATCCCGTGGCGAAGCGGGGCGCTTGATTAAAAACAGTGTAGGCGACGGGCATTTCCTATACGAAACTCCTCGTTCGTGCGGAAAAACGGTATAAGCTTGCTTCATACCCCTACGTACGGATATTCAAATATAAATCATTTAATAATAATTACCCATTTTAACTGCGCAACCGCTTTACGTTGACAAACGAATAGCTTTAAGCGTGGCGAATAAAATACAACGTTGCGAAATGATCTTTAATTTTAAACGCGGGTTAGGTAGTCCAGCACACAATCTTGTAAGCCTTTCTATTTAACCTACACGATTCTACGCTGTACTTTCCTTCGGGGGTTCGGCATTATCAACATTCATGCAAATGGCAACTATCTTTCCGGAAGTTTGTCGATGTTTAATTCAACGACAAGTTGCCTACATCACTTACGCGTCACATGTGGCATAGTTTCGTTTCAGTATACTTCGTCTACCGGAGAAGCACGACGGTCAGTCGCTTTTCTTGAAAACGGGAAAAGAATCGGAGGCGTTCGCCCGCATTCGCCGCGACACCCACCTCGTTACACGCCGTTCGTCAACGTGCGAAGGGTTAAACGAGTATAGGGCATCGACTTTTGGGGAGCGCGTTGCCGCAAGATTATCGATCCCTTCGACCTCCTTCGCCCTCCGCGACTCCGCTGTTTCGCTCGCATCGAGCGAACGTTTACGTTCACATGTCAACTTCCTCGAGTGTCAGCTTGCATGCGAAAATTACCAGCGCGCGCAAAGGACGGAGAAAGAGAGAGAGAGAGAGAGCAACTTAGGAGATGGAATCATCGGCTCAATCCCGGTGAACTTTGTCCGCGAGAACCAACTTCCGGCGCGAGAGTTGTCTTTAAGTCTTTGTCACGCCTCGAGAAAAGTTTTCGAGGCGATCGATACACAGACAACCCCGCGTCGGCCGTCGCGTTTCTCTGTGGAGGTTAATCGGTTTCGACGCGTTTATCTCAAGTGCGCATCGATACGTCGCGCGCATATCGATGGTTACGGCTATTAGCGAAATGACAAAATATATATGTGATACTGGTGATACAACAGATATAGCGTACTGATGCGAAATGAGATTCTGATGTAATAAACCGATGCTCCCATGATTCATATAAAATTCATGTGTATTCCTGCAGCGCCATTCGCAGTTACCTATATTATCATATATGAGGCTATATAGATAACTTTTATAAAATGCATCTACAATTGCATTTAAATCGCGCCAATTACTTTTGAGATACGTCGTCGCGCGTAGAGATAAAAAGTTAACGATTTTGCGATTCAAATTATCTCCCGCAAATAAACAAGAATTTCATCATCAATTTAATTTAACATATCAGCGGATCTGATATGACAAGGGATCCTAACATGGTGGGTAACAATGTATATAATTTAGCGCAATTTATAATAACTTCGGAATAATATCCGGAATATCCGAGAATAACGATGTTTTAATCCGTCGCTTCGATCCCGACGGTCTCGATCAATGATTCACGATTCGCTCCCGTCGAATTTCTTCTCGCTCGCCCAGGAAAGATGCCCCTACGAAACTAGGAAGCGTCGGAGCTTTATTAACTCCCCGTGATTTACAGCTGCCTTCTCGCGGGTGATACGTTTCCCTTCGTTCGAAATAAGCGCGCGCGCGAGTTGCGATTTAATTGCAAAAGAGTACGGACGGCGGCGGTGGATGATTTACAGCCATTCCGTTACCGGCGCGGCGCGGCGTCGTTCCCGATACGGCTCGTTACGAATCCTTCGTGTTACCATTTGCAATGCACTGCCCGGGCTCGCCAGATTACGCGAGTGCGCGATTCTCGATCGGAGATCAAGGTCGAGGCTCTTTGCGAGTCAAATTATTTTTCGCCAAGATTTCGCGCCGATTTAATCTAATCGGTGGATCTAATATGTATAACAATAAATGTATTACTTATTATATAATGTATTATTTGAAAGAACTTATGGAAAGATTTGAAAAAGCAGTTGATCTTAAGTAGTAGATTTTAAAAAGTAGATAGTTTGTTAATTATAATTATGCACTGCTTCGAATGTTTAGAGAATGAAGGATTGTCGCAAAGTATATTACAGTCGCCTATCTCGCGCATGCGCCTGCGCGATTCAGGATTAAACCTCAAAGAATAAATGTCATCGGGCGAAAAAATAATGAAGCGATAAATATACACACGGAAGTACTGAAGCGTTTAAGTAAACGTATTATACATTGAATCATTAAACGTTATCTTGAGAAAAGTTCATGCCATTGCTGATAAAATTGCCACATCAAGGAGATAATAAAATCACGAGCGATAAAATAAATATTTTTTTAAGAGAACGGATATAATTTTTTTTCCAGACCTCTCCCGTTTCGATTTATTACTATGAAATGCTGGTAATATCGCTTAAGGCATATCGGGGTAGTTGTTGAGAAAGAAATACAAAGGTATAGCTGACAATACGGTATTATCGATTAAGTATTACGGAAGCCGTACAAAGGATATAATTCGACCAGACAGCACTGTGTATATACTCGTAATTATTATTGTCTTATGATGACGCAAATAATCCGAGTCGGAAGCTCGATTATCCAATCTAAAATCCGCCGTTCCTTACACTAAATGATACGCGGTCGCAAGTACATCCTTCGAACTTTTCCACCTATAGAAACTATACCATTCTACCTATATAGTTCTTTTATGTAGTAATCTTTCTGGAGTGTATCGCAGTGTATTTTTTTCAAAATTCATTCAACTTGATATCACAAGCAATTTAGGTAATTTTCTAATTTTTACTAAAATAGCATATTTTTTTAAGAATCAAGCAGCGAAGATCCGCACAATAAAGGATCGTTAAGTTGTCGGCCTGTTGGAGGGGATCGCGTCGCGACCGTTAGCGCGTTTCGTAGAATCGCCAGATGGTGGTTCGAAAGAAGAACCGAAGCAGCCGCGAATTCGTACATAAATTCGACACTGCTGGTCTCCTCCTCCTCCTGGTAGCTGTGTCAAGTGTGGATCCGCGCGAAGTGTACAACGCGCTCTCGTTGCGATACTTGCGATACGGATGCGGCGCGGATACGGCGCGGCCTCGGTGGGCTCGATATACGTAGCCGAGCGCGCGCGAGCGAGTTCAGGCCAAAGTCTAACAGACACGACACACCTCCGACCTTCCTATCGATCTGCGGCCGGAGGTTTTACGCGTCCTCCACCCTCCGTAAGCTCGACGACCCTCTCTTCCCACCCTCTCTCTCTCTCTCTCTCTGTCCCTTTCTCTCTTTCTCGCTTACTCTATCCCTTGCTCTCAGCCGTATAACCCTCCTTCGCCCCCTCTCGGTCTCCTTCTCTCGGTGCCCAAGTCCTAGCGAGAAGGAAAGGCGAACCTGCCTGCCGAGACCCTCGCCATGAGAACGAGTTTCTCGTCCACCTCCTCCTCCTCCTCCTCTTCCTCTTCCTCCACCGGCAGCTCCTCCGTCTCCTCTTTTACCTCTCGTCCTCAGCACTCGCAAGCCCGCACCCTCGCAACCCGTTTCTATCGCACCCCTCGTCACCTACGGGCTCGCGACGGGGGAGGGAAGAAGGAGACGAAGCGGCGCGGAGAGAAAGAGAGCCAATAATGCGTCTTTACGACTCCGCGCTTTCGCAACACAGCCACGCCAGCTATGCGCACCGCACCGCACCGCGGCCGTTCTCGATTTGATTTAAAGACGAGCTGCCGCTTTAGCGGTCCCGCGCGCGCGAACCGAGATATCGTCTGGCGGCTCGTGAGATCGACCCATCGCACAAAAATATCGTTTCGATTTCTCTGAGAACCGACCGCGCGCGAAAAGGGATTATACAGATGCCGTAATTTTAACAAGCTCGATTTTAAACGCTAAAGAGTTGGAATATATCTTCACGAAGATATATTTCAACTTTAGCGAAGTACTTGTGAATTTTCAAGTCACGGTAAATTTACAGAAATCTAGAAAATTAGGGAATTTTTTTTTTACGTTATTATTCCAATGAAAGTCGAACGCGTTCTCTATAAATTTCGTACTTAGGACGTGTCTTACTAATAAAAGAATGAAGATCGATGCATAAGGTTTATTATTTATGATATAAAGCTGGAAACATATTATTGTAGCTCTTCTCACTTCAAAATTTTCTACATTTGATCGAAACAAGAATTGGGATTTAGTATTTTTTCTTATTTCAGTTAGCTTCTTCGATTCGACGCCTCTCTTTTGCTTCGCCAAAATTTTCTACACAACATCCTACGATTAAACTTTCGTTAAATAACGATCTCCGCCAAAACACTCTGTCAAAGAGTCCAAGATTCAAAGCGGAGGAGCGATAATTCCGAGGCGCTCTGTATAAATAAGCGTGTGGCGATGATGCATGGACGAGATGCGCGAGAGACGGTGCGCGAATAATGAATTCGGTCGATCTTCGTGAAAGTGGGAGCTATCGCGAAACCCGTCAAGGAGGCGCGCGATCTTCCCCTCTCTCGCCCCTTCACCTCTCTCGCGCTCCTTCTCTCGAAATATCTCCGTTACCGGACGAGAGCGAGAGCGAACCGCATGGCTAAAGTCCAGAAAACTGAAACCAGAAATTCTCTCTCGTGCGCGCGCGCGCGCGCGCACGCGATATTTCTGGATATGGGCGCGCGCGCGAGAATTCATGGCCGGAACGACTTTTCGTCACGCTGGAAATTAGTTTGAGAAACGCGGAGGTTTATCGCATCGTAAACCGCACACGGGCGCTTCGCGTAGCGAATTGCGCGCAATGGTTCCTCTCCTATCGTTTCCTGGACAAGGAAACGAGAGAAACGAGAGAGTTACGCTTGTTCAAAATCCGAACGGATAAATAGTTACTGGATGTAAAAAAGTTTACGCATTCCGTAGCTACAAACAATAAGCTGAATACTTACATTTGCAGAAAAGAAAGAGATAATGATAAGATGACGCGAGAAAACACATCTATACGAAATCGGTGTGAATTGCGACTTAAATGAATAATGCGACAAAGAATGAATAGAAACGCGCATAAAAATCGAAACGAGAGAATAAGGCGAGAAAAAACCGGACATAGGCTATCTCGCGGTTGCAGGAGAAAGAGCAAGTTCACGCGGAGGAAGGAAAAAGAGAGGCCGTGAATGACGCCGGCGTGAATGCGTATCGTCGCGTACGCGTCGCGACGCGCATCGGTGCGCATTCGCGCCGTAAGGTAAATGTACCAATGCCGGGACACTTAAGACCTATAGGTCTGGACACCTTTATCACTTTATTTTTTAAGTAGGGGAGACCGGGGCTAAGCCGACAACGGGGCAAACTTGACACTAGGCTTTTTGCCAATTTAAATCTATCGTAGAAACTTGCCTTTCCTACTGTAAATGCGTCTTTATGTGCCAGTATTATCAACGGAATTTGGTAACATTCTGAGTTATAGTGTAATTTTTAACGCGACATAAGCGTTTTTGATAGTGAAAAGTAATTTTTCTGATCTCTCGAAAATGTCTACTCTTTCATTGAGCTTTACTCTAGCGAATCTACCGGTAAGTGATTTTGATGGGAAATTTGATGCTCTATATGAATCCGATAATCGTTTTTGCATATTTTCAAAATTTTCATGTTTTTGAAGTGACAAAAGTGAAAAACGACGTCCGGGGCAAAGTCAACACCACGCCGTTTCGTCGGCTCCCAGTAACAAACGATGCTTGTCATGCAGCCGTATGGCTCATGACAAATGTATGCGCACGTCCGATCGCGAGTTTACCTGCATTAATTGTTTTTCAGACATGAGTTTAGATGAAGATAATTGAAAGTTCAACAATTTTTGTTCTCATTATTTTAAATGATTGTTCTAGCTACTTTATTCCGAATTTTTGTACTTTTTAAATACACAATAAACAATGTATTTTCATTTTCAGACAGTAAAAAATAAGTTCCAGATCAAATTGTGTCGATCAGACAAAGTGTTGAGTTTGCCCCGGCGGGGTGTCGAGTTTGCCCCGGCATTTTTCAATTCGAAAATTTGTCTTCGCGTCACTTTTCCTTTCCTGGCGGCAAAACAAAGCGACGTACAGCAAAACTTCCTGAATCAATTTTATACCTGAAGAAACACTCTTTAAATATGCACCATTGAATTTGCCTAAAAATTTTAATTAAATATTAAAAAATGCCTTTGAAAAAATAGTGTCGGCTTAGCCCCGGTCTCCCCTAAGTATAACGCGAATTTTAAAATCAAAGCTAAACATATAATACACGAAAAATATTTTCATCTTTAATTCTTTGATTTTAATTCGCGTTATAACTTATTTAAGGACTAAAATGATGAAAATGTCCAGACATATATCTATAGGTACGTGTCCAGACATTGGTACATTTACCTTACGAGCATCGATGCGCGCGCGAGATGCTCACGAATCACGATTATTTCGAACGACTCTCTGCCTCCGCTCCTCATTGTCTTCTCCATTATACCACTCCTCTCTGTCTTTCTCTCCCGCCGATTGTATCTTCGATGCGCAGGCTAAATATAGATATCCTTTACGGACACACGGGAGAGACTATCGACAGAATCACAGAAAGCGAGACGTAGGATTTAAGTGTAAGTTTAAAGTGTACTCCAATAATCCGTCCAAGGTCGTCGGATGGATATTTTCGTGATCGAAAATTTCGAAGGCGCGGGATCGCTCGTGTTTTTTTCTTCGAAAACGTAGTACATACATGCGGGATCGTGTCGCGCGATAAACCGCGACGATTGACGTAAATCGGCAAGATTATACACCGTCTGAAAAATAATCAGCAAAAACGCCGCGATCTTCCTTAGTGATGCGATCTCGTTTTCTGAGCGAGTTGTGCAGACGTAATAATGTCGATAGCGTGCGGCGATCTATCTCGGTGGTCTCAACGAGCGCCCACTCGTCTCCGAAGTAAATTTATCGCGGTGAACTGGCGGATCCGTCGCTTGTATGGCAACATGCTCTATTTTTGCTGTAAGGTAACGACAGTCGATAGCGTTCTCTTTTGATCCAAATTATATTATTACCGCGACCATCGATTTATTAAGTAATAACTAATATATTAAATTAAATACAGAAGGTTAAGTGAGCCATAAATACTGCTGAGGTAATCAGTATTGCATTTTAAACAACGCTGGGAATAATGATCTGTCAGATTTCGACAAATCGGTGAGCTAAAAATACGAATGCAAATCAGTCTCATCAATCCGCACGACGGCAGTACATGCCTTTTGCATCGATATCGCGGTTTTCTGCGGTATTAAAAGAAGACGCTCTCAAGGACGCCCCAAAATTCCGCGTCGAATAATACTCGACTGTCGTTCCGAGGAGAGAAAGAGAGAGCGAGGGAGAGAGGAGAGAGAGAGAGATATGCGTCGACTTTCCTCAATGTCATTCCACGTCGGACGCGAATTGTCGTCGTCCTCGTTATCGCGCTCCTGACGTCGCCGATAACGACCGAGCGTATATGTACATACGCCGACGGCGCGGCGGTTGCAGCGTCGCCTCGGCATCGATCGTCAATAGAGCGAGATCCGCGCAGCGCGGAGACGATGGACGGGAGAGGAAGAGGAGACCTTCTCCGCGCCATGAGCTAGCTCGCTCGCTCGCTCGCTCGCTTCGTTTCATCACCACCAAGAGTCGTTCGTTTCCGCTGGTCGCTTCGGCGCGGTTCGACGCGGCGCGGCGCAGTGCGACGCGTAATCAAGTGGTATAAATAATTCCGACTCGCAGCCATGAGCCGGCCCCGTCCTTCCGTCCATCCGTCCGCCGCGTCGCGTCGCGTCGCGTCGCCCGTGCGAGGCTTAATCCCCTGTTATGACACGCCAGAAATCGGGATGCCACGCCACGCGTCACCGCGTCACTAAACTGGAAACACGCGCCCGCCCGCGACTCGAATCCTCGTTCCTGACGCGCGGCGGCCGGGATGCGATTCCGACGCGAGGCCTCGAATCGAGGCTCGGATAAATTTCAAATCGGACAGCCGATTTCTTTCTCCAATATGCACGATTCCGAGACGTTTTTAGAATAACGTTAATTCGCATAAGTGACATAAATAGGTGCGCATGCTATTGCGCCAGAAATTAACGCGCTGACTTGACGCACGAGTTTAATTCAGCTGAATTGCGAACGGTATTTAAAGGAATGGTACAAATCGGAGTTCTCTCGACGAGCACCGTAGTATAGATTGGCTACTAAGAGAAGCTAGCTTTATACAGATAATAGCTATGAACTAGAACTCAGCAAGCCACGCTGAAAGCACAGTTACGTTAATATCGCTAGACTAATTTTGACTCGTCGGTGAAACGCGGAAGATAACGGAATGCGCTGGAGATTTTAACGTCGCCTTTTTGCGCTCGGAGCATATTAGTATCAAACTCCCTAGCAATGTTACAATAATAATGTTCTACATTAATCTACGTTAATAGCAATGTATACATATTCATTATCTATACTTTGAAAGTTCTCATTATGTCTTTCCATTGACGGACGCCGATCAGTTTCGGTCATTGCAATTTATTAAAACCGTAGTTTTGACGTATGTTAATACAATTTCAAACTGTAACGATGTCGAAGCTCCATATTTGACGAAGGTTGCGAGGTTTCAAAGAAGCGACGATGACTGCGGTTTTAGATTTTGGGAAATACCGGAGGATGTCGGAACGGTACGGCACGCCGCGCTGTCGTCGCCGTCGCCGTGTATGACTGGCCGATTCCGCTGACTAACGCCCCGGATCGCGAACCGGTCATTAGTGCAACGGAACCGGTGCATCAGGGACAGGGAGAGCAGCGCGGCGGAATGTCCGCGAGCTGGCGCGGAGCGGAGCGCGATGGATGCCCCTATTATCGGTCGCTCGACCGCCAGAATGCCGTTAGACGCGCCGGCGGTCAATCTATTGTCCTACGTGCGCGCATGCAGCTCCGCGGGCGTTCCCGCGTGCGAGCGACGTGAACGAGGGAGCGAGCGAAAGTTTAACCGGGCGACAGAATTAGCTCGAGTCTCGCGCGCGCTACGAGGAAAATCCGAGCCCGCCGCGCCGCGCGATGCGCTTTCGCCACATCATTCGTTTCAGCCTCTCTGTACGACATTATCGAATTTATTATGATACCACGTGTATTCAAACACCGGCTTACGCGCGATCCGACTCGGCTTTGGTTGGTATAGATCGTGACCGTTGATTTTCGATATCGCGAGGATGGCTCGAGTCGTACAAGTCGAGTCGTATCTTTCTCTAATCCTCCATGTGGCGAATTGCAGATAAGACGCGACGAGTTTTATGCGTGATATGTTGCAGAATAAAAAATGGATTGATTTTTAGCTGACATATTCGCGAGAGAATTTTGATTGTCGAGAAGAAATGTAGAGAAAACATCGAGAAACATTCATTTGCACCCCCCGAGTAATCCCGCTAAGCGGAGAGCGACAGAAATAAAGCCTGCGTTTATAGTAACCGCGGGTGAATGGAATTGAAAGGGTGAATCACTTCCGCTCGCTTCAACCTACTCCGCCGCCAACTCTCTCGATCGCCTCGAGGAAACGGTTGATCTTACACTCAATCGTCGCGCTTTCTCCGACTCGACGAATTTTCCAATTTAATCCAATTCGCCCGCCGATATTCGCACTCGTCCGCTATTATGAATCGATTACAGAAGTGAGACAATAAAAGCGATCGGGCGCGACGACGCGTAAATGAAAATCCTCGAGTGTTACGACGCGAAATTTCCAAGTCCTGGCGATGAATAAATATTCGTCTCTCCTCCTCTCTCTTTCTCTCTCTCTATTGCTATTCAGCATAAGGGAGTAACGTGCGGTGTTGCAATGCAAACTTACGGTACGGATGCACCTGTGTTATGCTTCGAGACACATGAGGCGCGATTTCAATACAAACAGCGGGGGCCTGTACGGTGCGTAATACAGTTACGACGGTCAGTAGTTTCCGGTTTCTTTGTGCCTCCGAGAGGAAGAGACGGACAAGAAACGGACGCCGTGAGCGCGAAATATCGCGAAACCCTCAAAGGTCCTTCTTCTCTTACTACAAGTTTACCGTCAAACACGCCCGTCTGATTCTCGAGTCAAAACGTAATTTTCGCGTTGAACTAATTGATGTTGAAATAAAGCAGCTGCAATCGTTAAATCGCGCGATGACAATAGCGAGCGTTTGATTCGAGGCTTTCGCCTTTTTATATTAAAAATAAAATTGTGAATTTTTTTATATTATAGATAAAATTAACTATTGCAAAAAAAATGGTAAACGTACCATCATTCCAGGCAGTCTAATGTCGCAGGAACGACGTGATTGAAGGAAGATTTCTTTTCACAGAGAGGCCACCCGGGCCTGAGGCCCTGGCAGAGGGGGGCCCACCATGCCCCTCCAGTTCCTTCGTTCTGTTGTGTCGTTATATCAATGCGACGAATTTCGCCTTCGACACGCTCGTCGATACACTTTTTTTCGTCACGATTGGAAATTTCAACGAAACTTGAATGTCATCTTTCCTTTGCTCGTGCAGCGATACGCGTCACTGTTTCTGCTCCGGTCCCTCGTTGATTTTTGGCGCGTAGCACTAATTAACGTTTGCGAATGTTCGCTAACTATCGCGAATAATAATAATTAAATTCAACGTCGTTCGATCATTCGCGGAGA
Organism: Temnothorax nylanderi; assembly: GCF_030848795.1. Taxonomy (NCBI): domain Eukaryota; kingdom Metazoa; phylum Arthropoda; class Insecta; order Hymenoptera; family Formicidae; genus Temnothorax; species Temnothorax nylanderi. The sequence continues at coordinate 6,559 of NW_027249607.1, read as the reverse complement.
AGACGTACGTCCACGCGAACGATATACTTGTTCGATTGTACCGTTATCCCGATGGAATCGAATTACGACTAAACGCCACTCGACTGCGAAAAAGCGCGACAAGCTGCAGCACCGGAGAGTCTTCACTTAATTTGTTCGTGCTCTCGCTAGCGCTAAATGTCACTCAATCCTTTCGTCCACGCTTCCGGAACAGCGTGCGCAGCGTCGATTTCCTCCTATCGATCGTTCGTGAAATGTAATGCCCATCTTAACAATTTGACTAGCTATCATCGTCGACGCGCACTAACACATATCGACACGTCGTTTTTCATGCGTGCGCGCGTCTCAGACGTGGTTTGAGAAATCTTTTTCGTCTCTCGGCCTTATCGCTTCCTCACTCGAGTTACCGATCCTCTTTCACCGAGAGAGCGTGACACTTCTTTCGACCGTAGCCTTGCACGCCGCGTATCGCCCGCTAGCGACTGCCTGACCTCTGAACTCGCCAAGTTCTCTGACACAGCCGGCGACGTTCAACCGACACCGACGAGATGCGTATCAACGATAACCGATCCCGACCGTGAAAAACAATCGAGGCGGCGCGATCGTGTATGCGATTGTGTATATCTCACGGCGTTTCTGTATAAATTTTTCGGAAACGTTTTACCAGCCTTTCGCCCAGAAATTCATACTCTCCGCAAAAACAATAGTCGCGGCAAGCACTTTCCATACAGTTTTCGTATTCTCCACAGTCTTTTCAATTTTCGTACTTTTTTAGTTTGTTTTTTCAAGTAGTTAAAAAATGCCTCGTCGAAAAGGCACGCGCGTCCTCGTTATTGACGGCTCGCGCCTATCGCCTCGCATCGCAGGTCTCGGGCATGACGTGGTTTCGTTCCAGAAAACGATCCGGCACCGTAGTGGTCTCTCCCCGACTCGACGAGCGTGGGAACGGATATGGGCGTGCGAAGAAAATCGCAACGGAGGCGGCGGCGGCGGCGGCGGCGGCGGCGGCGGCGGCGGCGGCGGCAGAGGTGGAGGCGTCGTCGTCGGCGGCGGACGTGCGCTTCGATTTTCCCTCGTAAATCGTCAACAGGTGGTTTTCCGAACGACGACGCACGGAATGCACGCGGCGCGGATTCCCGGGGTCCAACGGGACGCGGCTGTGTGGTCCCCCTCGCTCGCGACGATCGTTGTCGACGAGCGGGCGAGCGGCCGGGTCGCGCGGCGAGACGCGACTCGCAGTGAACACGGCGACTCCGGCGAGAACAGCTGATCGTTCGCGCGACGACTCCAACTCCTCTCGGCGGGGCGGCAGGAGACTAAAAGCGGCGCGTATCGCCGCGCGCGATATCACGATCGTATAGCTGACTGATCGCGCGCGCTCTCGTACGCCTCGTAGAGTCCTCTCGACCTCCCCTCACCGACGAGCCGAGCAGAACCGTCCCGTCGTCGCGATTCCAGTCACCGCTTGCTGAAACTCGCACCGCGCGCGAAACGCCGGACTGTTATATCAGGCCTCACTCTTCTTGCACGCCTGCCCTCCCCTTCCTCCGCCGCGTCGGTGTTTTGTTCGTTCGTTCGTTCGTCGGGGTTCCGATCCGATGTTCGCGCGCCTCCTGCCTAACTACTCTCTCGCGAGACTATTTTCGTGCCCGCGATGGCAGAAACGACGCGTTTAAGCACGCGTCGCTTCCCACTCTATCGTGCCCCGCTCTTTTCCGTTTCCTGCCGTCTTCTCACGCGTCTTCTTGCTCTCTCTCTCTCTCTCTCTCTCTCTCTCTCTCTCTCTCTCTCGGCCTCTCTCGTTCGGCTTCTCCTCGTGGCCCTCCGTCGCGCGCCCTCCGTTGCCGGTACAACGTGTTTTCGTTGTTATCGTCTTCGTCGCCGTCGTCGTCGTCCTCCCCGTTGCTCCGTTGCTCGCTCGGTTTACAGTACAGGGATCGCGCGTGCCTCCCCCCACGCAATGGACGCGCAGCAGAAGGAGGATGAGATGGAGGAGGGCGACCGGGTTCTTTCATACGCAAACATCGGCTGACGACTCTCGTCGTGCGGCGTCTCGGCCATCCGACGCCCACGAGCGAGCAGGTAGTCGCTGCGCGTGCCCCTTTAAACGAAACGACGAACGGTACGTGGGGGGGCCACTAGGATCGGCCGTACGTTTAATTTGCTGAGGAAGGCACTCACGCACTCGTCCACTCGCGGCACATGGCGCGAAAGCTGACTGAAGAGAGGGACTGAAATAACGTTGTCGTCGTTGTCGTTTACGGCTACCGGCGGTGCACGTGTAGACCGCAACAAGAAAAAGCTCACGCAGAGAGGGAAAAGTGTCCGTTTGCCGCGCTGATGAAGAGGAAAGCGAAGAGGAAAAGAGTGCAAGGACGTCGGTTGTTCGCCTTGTCGAAGACCGCGAGCGATTGACTCCCGCGCGTCCCGGTCTCTTCGTAGACACGGCACGCGTGAGAGAGGAACACGGGAGGGGATTCCCACAGGAGAGGGGGAGGAGAAGCGGCGACGGCTGCCACGGTAGGGCCAGGAGGGCACACGAAAAAGGGAGAGAAGAGAAGATAGGACAGAGTTGGGGGTGGACGAGGAAAACGAGAGAGAGAGAGAGAGGGAGGAGGGGTGCAGGGGCAACGTGAGTGACGACGAGGGTGGCAGAGGGAGGAGGCGGTGAGTATGGCGCGTGCCACTACACGCTAGCAGGTGGAGTGCGCGTGCCCAGAAATCTCTATTTCTCCCCCTTCGCGTTTCCGTTCTCTTTCCACGATTCGCCGCCAACTCTTTTCTTCCCTCTTTTTTCCGTCTTCGTTCAGTCGCTCGTTCGCTGCGCGTTTCACGGATTTTCCGTGTTTCAGAAAGTGCCCTCGTCCTCTTCTCCCTTAGACGTTGTTTTTCTTTGTTTTTTTTTTACTACGTTCTCAGAAGGACAATTCGCGATGGTATCGCATTCTCATTCTCAAAATTTCACTTTTTTATTCAGGTATTCTTAACCGATGACTTTTAGCGTCGCGCAGATATCGTTTCGGAGTTTCCCGCGCGCGTCACGCGATTACAACGACGCGCCGCCTCGACCACGACGTGCCGGGATGATAATACGAAATCGATTCGCTCGATTGAGAGATCCCTGCATTCATAATGTTTACGCTGCACGGTCAGGTTATTCTCGTAGCCCGATAAGAGTTGCTAACGAAAGTCTCTCGGTAATGATAAGCGGCGTTGGCCAAGTTATCGCGACAAGTTTGCAGCAAACGTCATGACATGTCCACGAATCCTACCGCGTCGAAAACTCACTTTTATTCGTGTTCGCCGAGCATTTAAAAAAGTGACACTTTGCGAAATTCATTAAAAATTGTATATTCCACGTATTTCAGATTCGATTTCAGATCTTATGGCGGGTGCATGCCGCGCGATATTGAAAATTTCGAGGGAGCTCCAGTTCGATTTGTCGTGACGATTCACCCAGCATTATCAGATCACTGAATTAATATGACATTTCAACATGTTATATCGTTCATGAAAACCCACTAAATCGATAAATCAGTCAAAATCGACGCACTGCTGTCAGGCGAGCTTTCATAAATTTCGTTTCTTCGCAAGTGTTTCTTTTACGCGTGCACGCATCAGTCTCGATCTCGCCAAAAGCGAAACAATGCGCGAGGGGACTTCGTCGAACTCCGAAGTATCGAGTCACATCTCGCGACGAGTCTTTCGCCGCGAGGCCGAGGACGCCCCCTCCCCGCCCGTCTCGTTACGTCGCGCAGGACGAGCTGTCACCGCTGCGCACGTGGTTCGCCAGGAGACGCGGAGCGACGACACATCCCCCCGATATGGAGAACCTGACGCTCCGAGAAGTCGCCAGCCACTGACTACGTGCGCCGCGACCGCTCTGGGCTCTGGGCGGCCTGGCGCTCTCCTCTCGCGGGGAGGCACGCGCGGCGGCGACGACGGCGACGGCGTCGGCTACGTTCGGCCGGACTCGACACCGCTCGTCGTCCTCCTCGGGCTGACTCGAGGCACTTGGCCGGCGCAACCGCGACTCCGCCGCCGCGCCTGACTCGCTCCGATCTGCACCCGAGGCCGCTCCGCTCTGCTCCGCTCTGCTCTGCGCCGCACCGCACCGCGCTGCGCCGCGCCACGCCGCCGGCCGTCTGCCCGATGCCACCCGACTCCGCGACTTCTAGAACGAACCTTAGCTCCTTCTCTCTCCACCCCGGGACCCACCTCCCCGCTCCAACCACCGTGGGTGTACCGTAATTGCGTACGACCGGTGTATATCGCACTGATAGTACACGCTGCGAAACAGTCGGTGTACCAGGAACGCTATTTTAATCGCTTAAATTATCGTTACGAACGTTCCTAACATTCCTTGGGAGTGTTTCTAATTGCGACGATATTTGCGCGATGCCAGAGTGAGATTTTGATAGGCAACGAAACAAATTCGCTGACGTGTGACACATCGTCCTTCAAATCATTCAAGCTTGAACGACCGTGAACACGTTATTAATTTTCTGATTCCTGAAGTCATTTTTCGACTCATTTTATTATATTTTCTTTTTTGATTATATCACATTAAAATAATGTTTATTAAAAAAAAAAACAATGATTGATTCTAGGATCAGTCGCAGAGTCACAATTATTTCGAAAAAGAAAACAAAGACCTGCTTGATCGACGTTAACACAATATCATCTTTAAGAAGTCTTTAAACCACATTGCCAAGCTAAGAAAAGAGAAAGAAAGAAAGAAAAAGGAAAAGTGTAACGACGCGCGGGAAGCGACGTAGTCGCAAGAGCGACTTAAAGGCGGCCCTCCCGTGCAGCTGGCCGCGCCGGAGCCTTTACACAGGCGCATTCGCACGACACGTCCGCGTTGCTCGTACACATCCAACCTCCTCCACTTCGACCGTTGCGTCATCACGGCTTCGCGGTGCGCGCCGGGATTCAACGGCGCGGGGGGGATCGCGCGGAAGCGGGTGGCGCGGGCGCGCGCGCCAGCGCGAGCGCGAGCGGCCGAGTGCGCGGCGACGGACGCATCTGTACCGCTCTGCTTACACTTACTACAAATCCATCCCAGTGGCGCTCATCCGATCGCTCCGCTCGCACGGTGCGCGGCGACGCGATCGAGCGGCGACGCGACGCGACGCAAGTGCAGCGCGTCGACGTGTGCACGACGCATCGTCAAGCCAGCTTGCCAGTGAATTAGCCAGTGGCTCTCGCCCGGGAAATCCCCGCGATCATGCGTACACGAGATGAGAATGTTATCTGAAAATTTTGAAAAGTATACAGAGGGATTGTCCTATTCGGAGATCACTGATAAAAAACTCCTGCATGCTCCTCCGCCGTTACGTGCACGTGTATGAATGCGCGTTCGAGAAAAAACTTTTAATCGCGCAAATGCGCCGCGATTAGCCGCGATACGCGCGATTACGACTGCCGCGTATTATGCGCTAACAACGATTGACAGGGTGCTGATTATTTGTCGATGGATAATTAGACGACGAGATGTACCGCGGGACGCGAGACGCTGAGTGACGGGCGAGTAATTGCGATGCGGATATTACTCGCGATTACGAGCGCTGTCCATGAGCACACTCCGTAAATGAGAAGTAAAATTGGTAGATGGACGCAGGAACGCGACGATGATACCGAGGCGGCGGAGAACGAGGCTTTTAATTAAAAGTCTAACGCGGCGCCATGAAGGCGATCTTCCGCGGCAAACGATGCCACCTACGCCGTTGACCATTCCCTCCTATTTATCCCAGCATTGCGACAATTCGAATTTCGCTCGAGCAACAAACTTCTATATTTTTAATTTAGAAGGAAATGCCATTTACAGTCCGAGCTGGATCTTGGTAGACTAATAATAATAGGTACTCTCTCTATTTTGTATGCTTTTTCTAAACTCAGTAAACTGCGCGCCGATTTTTTATCGGTTTTTAAAACACAGCTTCCGTTGGAACAATAAAATTCCTCCTACTTAAATCGATGATCGACTTAATTTTGATGCTAATATAAGCATCCTATTTTAACTACTGTCAAGAACTTATTACAAAAAATATCAGCTCACCCAGGGTTCGAACCTGGAACCTGCCTCAATTCGTGAGTGGTGTCTAGTTTACTAGGTTGGACATTTGTGTACTTGAAAATACACAGAAATATTATTAGTCTGCCAAGATCCAGCTTCTAAATTAATTGTACATACATCAACGGTCCTGTTTCTCTTGATATTATGTATTTTTATCCCTCATTCAACATATTTCCGAGCCAGCGTCTAGTTTAGTTTTTAAAATCATCGAATAGTGGCAGTTTTTATCCGCGTTTAATAAAAAAAAAGCTTCTAGTACTTCAAAATTTTCCGGAATCACATCACTTTCGGAACAGGCGAACTGATACATTTCCATATGCATGTGCAATTGTCTAACTCCGTTGTCGAACCATCGCCAACGGCACGAGCACCGAAAATCATATTCAACATATTTATGAACAGAGAACGGTCGTATGTGTCGACAACGACGTAATGCAATCTCCGTTAACGTAAGATGATCTCCCGAGATAAGAAATGACATCGCATCGGTTTTCGTTGAAT